>NW_015506287.1:153089-176220 GCF_001515645.1 Sinocyclocheilus grahami
TGAAAGCCTCCAGGCCTCACATAAACCAATATTTACCTTTGCAAGGTAACAAGTTCACTATAAGTTACATATATATATATGAAACAAAACATACTTTATCAACTCGCATCTAATTGAGGTTTGGAGGGGGACATTGTCCAGAGTTTCTGTTGAAACCATCAGTATTTCCGCTGGCGTTAAGGAGGGATTAGCGTCATTAGAGCGCAGCGGTACTCTCACCGTCCAAAAGCAAACAAACAAGAAAAGAATTTCCATACACACAGCTGCCGCCCCATTCCACCTTCCCCGGGTCAGTCACGCAGGTACTAAACCACAACTTCTCTGTAGGCAACATCAATCCGCAGTCAATTGTTATGGTGCACCTGTATGTTACTTCTGATCTCGGCCCAACCCTGCTGGTGTGAGCACACCCTCGCCTCTTGGAAGCCATGTATGCGAGAGGTTATGTGGACTCACATGTGCTTTCAACTCGGGCACAGAGATGGATTTGAATGCTCGTGTGAAAGTACTGTTTGGCGGACGTTTTCACAGCGGCGAGCCCGCATTGTGCGGCAGACAGCTAGAGCACAGCAAACAAGCCCTAGAAAACAGAGGGATCAATTTAGCTGAACAAACAATCTTTCATGTAATGATGGCTACTTATCCATTTCTGTCATGTCTGAGCCAGTGAGCGGCTGTGTTTTGCAGGCCATTATTCGCAGCTCATACCACTGTCATCCTGAAAAGAAGCCCTAGATGCATCAAACAACTTCACAAAGTATGAGGGAAAGTATTTGTGTGATGTTTTAGTTGAAATAAAAGCTTTTTCATTCGCTCTTTGGAGCAAATATTTACAAAAGTACAAGATGTTACACTGTAAAATCTAATTATTTGGGCTTACTTAAAAAAAGCATGCAAACCGATTGCCTTGAAAAAACTAAGTAAAGTGAAATAGCAATAGTATGTTGTACTGACAGATGCTTAGTTAGTATAGTTTACTTACACGAGAGTTCTAGTAACTAAAAAAGAACTGTAGGGGGTACTTGATCCTTTCATTTAGGTTTACTCGTGACTTAGTATAGCTACTCACTGACTCCCAGAGTGCATTGCGGCATGAATAAATTATACAGTTGCTTTGTTTTATAGTTGTTGATTTTATTTGACAATTTTATTTGCTGTCTTGTTTCAGTAGCAGCACAACAAAAAGAGCAAATATAATGGCTATTGTTACAAGTAATGAAAATAAATGAAATTGAATTGTTACCATTGTTGTGGTTCACGTGCTGAATGTTTAAGTCTGTGTGTGACTTCTCGTTTTCTTTTCTTCTTCTGCTGTTGTTATGTTGCACATTAGCAACATATTAGTGCACTGCTGCCTCTCATTGGTTTATTAATGTCATTGGTTCCTTTGTGGCTACTTGAATATTTTAAGTAAGTGTCACTCAAAACAGTAAGTAAATTGTTTTATTTGCCTTGAAAGTAGCTGTAACTTAATAAAACCTAGTAAGTATAACAACTAAGCAAAGATAACTAACTAAATCTAAGTAAGGTAAACTATTGGATTTTACAGTGTAGCACTTATTGCACATGATATGTTTTGTTGCATATAACATATGTTTAGACCACTTTGGCAAACAGATGAAGTTATGATTCACATACTGTAAAAAGATAAACCAGATAGTATCAGATGCCCTGATATTAAATGTATGATGTTTATTTTATTTTATTTTTTTAATGAAAGAAATATAGCTGTTAGTATAGTGAAATAAGTAAGAAATATATTTTTCCCTTTATGTGTCCTTTTATATCTGACTTTTATCATATCTGAAAATTATCTGTAATGGAAAGTCGCTGGGGTATATTTGTGGCAATATCCAACAATATATTGTCAAATGGGTCAAAAATATTTATTTTTCTTTTATTCCAAAAATCATTCGGATATTAAGTGAAGAGCATGTTCCATTAAGATAATATATATACCGAAAATATATCAAAACTTAATTTTTGATTAGTAATATGCATTGCTAAGAACTTAATTTGGACGAATTTAAAGGCGATTTTCTCAAAATTTAGATTTTTTTTTTTTTTGCAAAATATTTTTCCAAATATTGTCCTATCCTAACAAACCATACATCAATGGAAAGCTTATTTATTCAGCTTTCATATGATGTGTAAATCTCAATAATAATAATAAAAAAAAAACCTTATGACTGATTTTGTGGTCCAGGGTCACATATATCTATTAATACTTATTTATTAATATTATTAAGCGCACTCTGTAAATCTAAACTGAATGAAGTAAACACATTGAATGAAAAACTAACTAGTTAAAACACTACAGATTTTATTTGGCTTTAGGGCCAAATGACCATAACCTCATTTGTACGGGTGTTTTTTTTAATAAATGTGTAAATCATACTGTGGCTTCTTTACTCCTGTTTACCTTCATGCTTCAGATCTATTCAAACTTGTTGGGTTACTGAGTGCACAACAAAAAATTGACAGCCCATGGCACCGCCTGCAGGCTCTGAGTGCAACGAACCCAGTGCATGATGGATACACAGTGCCATCATCTGGCTGGAAAGAGTCTTATCATCTGATTACAGTCGGTCATCAGTTTGCTGCTTAAACCTTTCAGCTACATGTGTGATACAAGTGTTGAGAAAATAATTATATATATATTTATATATAATTATATATAATTTATTTAAATATAATTATTTAGCAAACATTAAATTATGTTTAAGTAGCTTTTCAATGAATGAATAAATTATTATTATTATTATTATTATTATTATGTATCTTAGCTTATTCATAAGGTATTCTTTGATGTGTTCACAATAATATTTTGTTCATATTACACAAAATACACCTAAGTGTGAACAAATATTATTTTCTAGTTCAGCTTATTCATAGGGTAATTTAAACATCCTTTGATGTGTTCAAAATAAATAAATAACATAGCATAACATAACATAAATAAATAAATATATAAATAAATATTTTTTGGTTTTGTATTTAAGATTGTTTGTAAGGTAGCTTAAACAATCTTTGAAGTGTTCAAAACATTTTGATCACATTAAACTAAATACACTTTAGTCTGAATAAATATTGTACATTTAAAATATAATATTTTAAAGTTCAGCTTATTCAGAAGATACATTAACCATTTTTTTGATGTCCTATTATAATTAATGCAAAATATTAGTAATATTTTGATCATATATTTATATATTTTGAACCAAATAGATAGATAACATAGATAACGCTAGCTGTTGGATATTCTTCTCTGAGTCGACTTATACCGCAGAACACTTGAACGTAGCCTGAAGGAATGTTGCTGGTACAATCCAATTCAAAAGAGCACAATATAAAGAAGCTAGTGAATAAAAAGCATTGAGCTGAACAAAAGGATAAGACTAGAGAAGCTGTTCTGCTTGCACCTTGAACATTTAGAAACAAAATGTGGGTCCTTCAGTGAGTCCTTGGTCTGATTTAGGCAAATGCACACCTATAATATGTCTAAACATAACGATTTTGAAGCATTTTGTCCAGACACCATTACTATTCATCCAGGCCATTTAATCAACACTGTGGGCATGGGATTTGGTCAAATATTCCATGATGTTCCAAAACATTACAGCTATCTTAAATGAAATGGAACCTCATAAAAGAGTGATTTGGAACATTCTGTTGTATTTCAAACAAATGTCACTTCTTACACGCTCAGTTTCATTAGAGTTTGACATTAGCATGTTGAATGTTAGCATGTTGCTAAGCTAAAGCCACCATATTACCAGTGTAACGATAACGGTAACTACTTACTGTTATAATCGACATTTCTCTCACTGCGTCTGCCATCTTAGACTGATTCTCTCACAGAGCGTTCTGTGATGTATTCTAGCATCACTTTTTTCCGCAAAGGATGCAAAACGCTGAACAAGCAGCGAGAACTGTTGCGAGTGAGCACATTAACGTAGAAAAATATTTTTAAACCAGCACAGAATAACAAAAACACATCATGTGCAAATCCACACTTAGAATTTAGCCAAAATAATCTTTCAGAAGGCAAAAACAGCAACATTTTGAAGACTACAATGACTCTATGATGCCCAAAAATAGAAGATCCCTTGTGAAAGAGATGTACATTTTGGCATGCTTTTAATTACAGTAGATTATATGGAAATAATATATTTTAAAAAAGAATATACTTAAAGGGGAGACTTAATGCAGTGTTTTCGGACATTTAATTGCATGTTCATGTCAATAAATGAAAGTGTATTATAGTTTACATTTATATTATATGCAATTAGCTGTGCTTTTTGTTTTTGACTTGTTTTTCTTTATATGTTATTTCATAATTGCTTCTATTGTCTTTGAAATCAAGTTTATTGTCGAATGCACTGACCAGCATTTATGGTAAACCGAAACATAATTTAATATCATTTCTATTGAAATTCGCATGTTGTATATGATGAAATTACAATTTAGTACATTTTTTTTTAAATATATATATATATACAGTTAAAATTATAACCATTATGTACTTACATGTACTTTATATGTGCTTTCATATGTAACTGCTAAAATAATTACTTCTTTAAAGCATGACAAGAGATTATTAAAACTTAATCATTTAAATGATCCTTTAGAGTAAATCTTTTAATTTGACATACTACAAAGTGCACTTTTTAAAAGTGTACTTAAGTGTGTTAAGACACATGGCCATTTATTTCATTAATATATTATCGGCATATATATGTATATATGTTCATTAAGATTTGAAGTACACATTAAATACAATTAAGCACACATATATACATTATATATTAAATATATATAACAATATATATTTTTTTATATATTGTTTTTTTTTAAAAACTTACGAAAAAACACAGAACACTTGATATAAAACAAGTTTTCCAAAAATTAATAGTCATGGGATTTCAGACCTGGTGGCCTGAAGCAGAAAGCAACTCGGTGCACTCGGTGCACGGTGAGCGACGTAAACCCTCAGATTAAACGCGACTGACAGCTATGAATCGCTGTCGCTCAACAAATCTGCAGCTGTTCACTTTACAGGTGTAAAAGTCAAAGTTTAACCCTTGCTTACATGTAATTATTGCAGCTTTCAGAAAAAAAAGTTGAGCTCATAGCCGAGGCTGCGGTGAGATGAGCCATTGAGAAGCTGCCTTTCATCATGCCAACACTGTCTGGAAGACTTGGGCCCGTCTCTGTGGGTTCCTCGCTGCCCCGGCTTGTTATCCCTCCTGGCCCCTGGCCAACCGAAAGTGTGAGAGCCGTGGCGTTACTGTTTGTTACATTTCTCACAGTCGCTAATATCTTTCTCGTGTTGCGCCAGCGTCGTTGGAGGCCAAGAGATCTGGCTGGGGAGCGCAGACTGCAGGTGTTTGCTGACAGTCCTCAGGCATTCTTCTCTGCCATTTAGGCAGAAAAAAACAAGCGCAATTGAGTGGATTAAGACACATGCAGGTACTAGCAGCCCCAAGAAGATATTTGACAGGGCACTTCACGCTAACTCAAGACAGGAGCTGCAGCCGCATGGTGTCATGCCACTTTCAAGGCATTTTAGTGAACAAGGACAAGACAGATGAAAGACCTGACACACGTATTAGAAGCAAATTCCCCACTGCGGTTTATGTTCTGTGCTGTGACTAATGCTACAAGTATAAACCTTCAAAAACACATCAAGGATTGACATATTGTATATGTATCTTTAGCTTTAGTGTGCCAGTAGGAAATATTCGTTTTAGATTTCTGAACAAATGCAAATATTGTAATAATCCAGTGAGATTTTTGTATAAACAAAGAGTCAATAGGGCTACAGTATTTCAGGGTTAAACTTTTTTTTCACTTGGATGTGATTGCTAGGGTATTGCGCAACCCGATCTTATGTTCTGACAACATTTAACTCTTTCCCTGCCAACATTTTTGATCATTTTCACAAAACTTTCAGAATATTTTGTTATATGAATATCTGAACATTCAGATGTTTTATTATGCATTCTTTCTGATCATCACTTGAATATGGGTAAGTTTCGTGAAAAAAGCAACATTTTGATCAAAAAGCGGAGAAAATCTGAATACATCTCGATTTAATTTAGAATGGTGATCAAAATAGATGGAGCAGATCGAGTCCATCAACACATCCAAAGCTTCACAGTCCTAAACCACTTCCTGGCTCGCCATTTCATTTGGTAATGTTACAAAATGCATTTTTCCATTCCAATGCATTACTTATCAATTGTTTTTCTGTGTAAATACATACTAGACTGATGCGTCTGACCTTTGCACTTATGTCTAATGTATTTTGCAGCGTCTCACACGAGCGCTGCTTTTTAAAAATGCTGCTAAAAGAATTTCAACTTTTACACGCAGCACCGCCCATCAATGTCAGTTCCAGAGCAGTGGACCAATCAGAAGAACCCAGAGGCGGGGCAAGCATCGTAAGCTTTTGTTTACAGTTGTAAGTTGGCATAACAACAGTATTATTTGACAGCAAGATGGCAAAGGAGGCATTCTGCACTGCGTTTTTTTAAAAACCATTCCTTAACGCGGCCTTTTTAGATGCCAAGACACGTTCTGTCTGAACGGCCACAGTTTTGATTTCTGTTTAATGTTTGATGATCACGTTATTTTAAATATGCATCTGCTTGCATATGCGATCACTTGTTTCTGCTTCTTCTTCACCATGTTTTGATCCAGACATTCAGTACTCTTTCAGAAGATGTGTTATACCGCCTCCTACTGTATAACAGAGAAAACACTGGAAGCTGGAAAATTGTCAATGGCAGAGGAAGAGTTAAAAAAGTAAGCACCCCTATGTCTTATGCTTAGCTGGCCGTAAGCAGATCGTACGAATAGGTACGTATGAAATTGTATGAATTTATACTAATTCTATGTAATAGAGCCTCCTACTGTATAACAGTGAAAACACTGAAAGTTGGAAAATTATTTAAATGGCAGAGGAAGAGTTAAAAAAAGTAAGCACCCCTATGTCTTATGCTTAGCTGGCCGTAAGCAGATCGTACGAACAGGTACATATGAAATTGTACAAATTTATACTAATTCACCACCAATTTGCCAAAATGTAAAATAATTATGAATTGCCTGTTGGTGTTGCTAGGTAGTTTATAGGACGTTTGCTTAGCAGCTCAAGTAAACACTCCAACATTTCGAGATCTCTATGGCTACGTTGACCTTAGCGCTCAATTCTAAATTATTGGTCAGATCCAATATATTTGTTTGGCTGTTCACATTATTTTTATTATTTTATTTATTTATTTATTTTTAATATGGCCTCTATCAGATTCGAGTGTGAATTGGTCACAGTCCCAAACTGACTAGTATGCACAAAAGAACAATAACAAGACAGAGAGGACATGGAGGACACTGAAATCAGCTTTCATTTATAAGTTCATTTATAAGCTGATGTGCCGTGGACGCCTGTGAATTCTTGCGTAAAAGCAGCATGAATTTTGAAATGACTGTTCAGACTGAGGTTGTATTGCACAACATCTGCCTGTATCTGATTTAGTAGCACATATAAAAGTGTCAGAACCTAAAAAAAAGGTGGTTTCAAAGGGTCACACAAAAATTGGGCCACTTTTGCCAGCAGTCTGAACATATCCTATGATATTCTGGTCTCTACATGACTTTGTTAGTTGCATCATATGATGCATGATTTGGTCAACAAACTTTTTTTTCTTTTTTTCTTTTTTTAAACTAATTAAACAGTGAAATTGTTTTGTTAAATTGATTAAATAATACAAATTTCATTCCTGTTTGCTTCCTGAAATTAGAACAGTTGTGTCACCTTGACATTTGACAACAACAACAAAAATTTAATTTATTTGAATGAACATAAAAAACATTACATTTTTAATTAATTATTGTATAAATGAATACATCTGGAGGATAAATAGTGACCCAAAGATCACGGCAAAAACAGCATGATGTAAAGCTGAGAGCAAGACATTAATATTTTCTCATTACCAATCCATTCAACGGCCGTCTTTCCAGTTAACTTATGGCATTATCTTATCTTACACATGCAAAGACTGTCTTCACCATATTTGATTTAAAGTGGTGAACTTGGGCAGGCTTATCAGCACAAGAGGAGAAACAAAAGACTTCAAGCAGCTTGATTCTTGACATCCTCTCTTTTGAGTGGAGTTCAGTTCCAGGTCTTGTGATAACATTCACAGCAACACCTGGGCACTTCAAGGCATCAAACGCCCACATACTGATCACCTAACAAAACGCAGCTACTCAAAGCTGCTCAGGTTCACATAGTCTTAAAAATAAATGCTGGTCCAAGATCTGCAACCATCTTCTCCATTTTTAACAAAAGAAGAACAAAGTACAGTGATAAACATTCAAAAAACACTAAAGAACAAAGTATATTACATCTAAAATATGAGTTGGATTGATGCTTTTCCCAATATTAAACAGTTATCCCCTCATTATTCATCATTACTATTGTTCATACTAGGCTTAGGCATTCAAACAAATCCTAAAGGGCAACTAAATGGTGATAGAATCAAATGAGGAGGGATTTAAGGTGGGACTTGAGCCATATCTAGAGACCAGAATGTCATAAAGACTTGAATTAAGACAGCCCCAATGGCCCAGAATACACTAGAAACCACATAGTAATGCCCTAGCAACCACAATGAAGACCCTAACAACCATACAGAAACACACTAGCAACCACCCAGAACCAAAACCATATAGTAAGACCCTGGTAACCAAAACAAAAAGGGTCTGTCTGCATCCTAAAGGACTACAAACTACAACCACTACAAGTTAGGCCTACTATTACTACTAGTTTTGCATCCCATAGAGAGGAAAAATGGGGGGGGGGGGGGGGGGTTTTTTTTGTTGCGGGGAAAACCTGAATTATGACCATTTTGGTTTACTAAAATGGACATTTACAAACAACAACAACAAAAATCTTGTATGGTCCCTCATAAGATGACAATTTCGAGACCATAAGATTTCATGTGAACATAAAATAACCGGAAGCTACAGACATGGGAGCAACCCTCAGCACTGGAAGAGCCAGAATACAAATGCATGAGTCTGAAGCAGTGTGTTATCGGGGGGGAATATTTTTTCGAGTAAATTATTAATTCATTTTATACTTAATGTATGACATGTTTGCAAGGCAAAATTATATTGATTTCAAATTCTATAAAGTATGATATATGATATAACAGCTATTAAGGAAACATACAATTTAAAAAATCTGACATATTTTTTAAATGAAACTAGATGAGTAAAGTTAGAGAACAAACATTGAAGTTGGCTTGAAAAAGCCAATCCTGAAAGTTGGAAGCAGTTGTAAAAGCTTGAAGTTTGAAAGTTTAAAAAGATTAGATTGATGTTGATACAATGTTGCTAGCATCATTTAGCACATTGTTAACATGATTAGCATGTTGTTACCATGTTTTTAACATGATTAGCATGTTGTTAGTATGCTTAACCTGTTGTTAGCCTGTTTCTAGCATGATTAGCATGTTGGTGTTAACATTATTAGCATACTGCTAGCAATCTTTTAGCACAATTAGCATGTTTTCTAACATGATTTAGTATGTTGCTAACATGATTTAACATGTTGTCCTAGGTTAGTCATTAAGCTTTATAAGTGATAGACAGCTTAAACACTCTTATCCTACTACACAAAATCTTATTATACAAACGTTTTGACCCCTCAATTAAACTCTATGAGATTTTGGGGGGTTTTGAAAGTCTGGTTTATGAAAAGCAATATCAGTTGGAAAAGATATAGCACACTGAGTCAGACCAGTGTAAAGGTCTGAGTTTGGTGGTTGTAGCTTGAAAGCTCTGGGAGGAGATACATTTTAAAATTTAGTAACAGAAGAAGAAGAAGGGAATGAAAAAGAAGGAGTTAAAAAAGCTTAAATAGCATTTCAGTAAATGAAATGCCACCAAAACTATCCGCAACCTAGGGGTGAGTGATGTGAAGAAACATCTTCTATCACGATATGAGTCATTTTATTTCTCAATAATGATATATATCACAATATAGTTATTTTTAGAAGGGGTTTTATGATGTCAAAATTGTTGATGCCATTAATGATACCATTTTAATATCACTGATTTTTGATACCATCATTAATCTCAATATCACAAAAAAATTATTAGCCATAAAATAAGTTTACTAATGTTTACTAAGACAGGTAAAGTCATAAAATATGAACAAAAAAAATTAATTACAAGCAAAAGGATAAACTACAATGGAACAAAGACACATATGAGACCTATGTGAAAAACTACCGGTATAACATCAAACTTACATTTAAACCTAGCCAATCCCCTTCAAAAAGTTACTGAATAGTTTTGTAATTAAAATGCTTCATCAAGATGAAGATGAGTTCTAACATCTGTAAGCTATGGAATATACTATGTTTTACCATTAGGTGGCGATAGTAAAGAAAAACGAAGAAAGTAAAAGTTGAAGATGAACGGTACTAGTGACAACATCAGCAATTCCCAGGAGGAGGGGCTCTGATGACACCACCAAGTTTGCTGTTTGTTTGAAGGGGCGTAACTTGTGTGGGAGGGTTAATGTCCTGCAGAGTTTAGCTCCAAAAAGCTCCAACACACCTATCTGGAAGTTTTTAGTGAGTCTGAAGTCTTTGATTAGCTGATTCAAGTGGGTTTAACTAGGGTGTGATGCTAAACTCTGCAGGACAGTGGCCCTCCAGGAACAGGTTTGAACAACCCCTGATCTAAAAGAAGCTAACAAACTCCGAACAGCAACCTAGCAACTATCATTAACACACACTATAAACCACACTGCAGTGTTTTTTATTGTTAGCTAAAATTAAGATAAAGGCTGTGTCTGAAACCACCCCATACCCTTATATAGAGCACTAGTCATTTCTTTTGGTGTCCGAAAACATCAAGTGCTCATTCAATCCCATGATAGACCGCAATAACAAGTGTACAACCAATGTTCACTCAGTGGTTAGCTTTTAGAGCAGAGGTGCTCATCTCCTGCCAAGCAATGAGCTAGAAACTACCATAAACACCATAGCAGCTACAACATGCTATAAATCCCCCAGAACACCTTTGGCAAGAAGACAGCCTGGCAACCAGCGACATAGGTTCACTGAAAAAAAACATGCTTATACCTACATTTTTGCTTACATTCGAGCTGAAATAAACACTATAGTTGCAGTAAAATACCAACAACTTCTAGTCTTTTTCATACAAATTATGATTACAAGGGAGAATTATTCATTAATAAAGACATTTTATACTAGGTCCATATGTATGGCATTTCTGATGTGGTAAACTTGCTTGGTAGCCCACCTGGTACAACATTGCAATTGTGATGCAGAGCACTCGGTAAAGAGTCCTAACACAACAAGTCATGATAAAATATAATACTGTAGATGGGAAAGGGCCGTTCAGTGGCATCATAGTGATCCCTCTGAAACCGTCAGCACTGTCTGAGGAGACCACACTCCATTTTTACCCATTACGTGAGAGCATGTATGACAGACTGCCTGCCAAACCCTGTAATCAGTCATCCCTCTTTACCACCATTAGTGTGTTGTGATAGCCACGCAGCGTTTTGAGGCCTGTCAGCTTGGTATCCCCTCAAGCTACGACAGGTTCTTGTGGAAATGAGGCACGTCCAAAGCTGCAGTCGGTTAAATCCCGGCAGACAAGGCCTCTACACTCATGCTCCCTATAAACAAATAGATCATAATACCTCCAATGATTCCTCCCATTTACTGATCTGTTTTGAAAGTAAAGTGAGACTGTGATAACCTTAAATTTAAAAGAAAACTTAGGTGAAATTTGGGCATGACATTTTTTCCCTAACCAGTCAACTCCATTTTATGGATGTGTTGCACTCCTGGACATACAAGACACCGTCTTCCTTTTTTTCACAACTTTTTTTCTTCCCAGTTCGAAGTTGGAGTTACTATTTACATGCGAGAATTTCACTACACACACACAATCAACAGTTCACGTTCATTCTCTTCTTCTCTCTTGCTCTAGGGCATTCGCTGATGACATCACTCTTCCGCTCACCTCTGACCTCTCGGCAGCAAAGTCAGTCAACATAATATAACAAAATAAAACTAAGATGTAATTTTTATTTATTCCCCTTATAAAACTAAAATCCACATCTGGTTCAAAAATGTAAATTGCAATATACTCCTAGCATGCAACACCCTCCCCCACTAAAAAATTTTTTTTGTCAAACATTTCCTCCTTAATCATATTTAACAATGGCAGCAATCTAACTCTTGATGAAAGGTGAGTTAACAAACAAGTTTTTTTCACACTCTATACATTATAGAGTAACTGGGCTATATTATCTTTCCGCACATTTTTTCTTTAGCATCAGTATCTCATAGCATCAACACAAGACTAAGAGTCCATAGTCCATTAGTGTTAAAGGGTGCATAATCCATAGTAATCCAAGTGTTGGTGGGCCCCCCAAATCTTCACACAGGGACAAGGAAAATACCATTTACACCCGTTCTTGTATGCCTACATATGTTTTATATATGTTTAATCATTCTATATGGTAAGTGTATACATAACCATTACTACACAACTGTTATATTCCAATATACTCAAATAGTAGCCTTTTTCTGTACTTATTATTTGAAATAATTGGACAGATAACTTATTTTGTAAATTCTGTCATGAACTATAACTTGTTAAATGTTAAACTAAATTAGTTATGAATTATGAACTACAACTTCTGAACTAATTTACTTAAGAATTTGTGTCTCTGTGTGTGTTTTTTTTGCAATCACTAGCAATGATAGAAAGGATACATGAACGATGAGCCAGTAGAGAGGTCATGGCTGGTTCCTGGAGACCACTTCACTCTGACAGGGCAGATGTTCAACTGCTGAAACGTTGGCTTGCATAACTGGTCATAGGTGTAGACATGCCGGGGCTGTCTAACTCTCTTGGGCCTGTCCTTCCATGTCTCAGCCTCACTCTGCTCATCCTCAGATTCAATGGCTGGAGCTTCCACTTCTCTTTCCACATTCTGTCCCTCCTTAATGTTCTCCTCTCCAAGGGGTTTCTCTAGTACCATCGTCTCCTCAGTCACATGTTTATATGTTTCCATTCTTGGGCGTAACTCCTCTGCTTCGACATTGAGGGGTGGATTGGCACGTTTCACTGTTGTCCACAGGTGATATTCTTCTTCACTGGAACTGTCTGGATCTGTCAGGTAAGTACCACGGCTGTGTTTATTATTTCTTCTTGCTGTCTGTTCTGCTTTACTTAAATTGCTTTTCTCTTTCAGATTGGGTTCATGAACATCTGGCTCTTCGACCAGGTAAGGACATGGCAGAAGTAAGTTACGATGTTACACACGTCTTCTCCCTGTTCCTTGCAATGGCTCTACCACATACACGAGACTCTCAGCACCTTTTCGTTCTTTGACCACATGAATTGCGTCCTCACAGTAGCTATGCAATTTACCGGGACCACCTCTGGGTGTGAGGTTTCTCACCAAGACATGGTCACCCGGCTCAAGAGCAGATCTCCATGCCCGTCGATTGTAATTTTTCTGTCCTCTCCTCGCACTTTTCTTTAGGTTTTGCATCGCAATAGCATAGGCTTCTTGCATGACATCCCTCCACTTTTCTGCATAGCCAGTGGGTGACTGGTTCCATTTATTGCCTTGCTTCAGAAACATCAGGTCCACAGGTAATGTTGGCTCACGACCAAAGAGAAGGAAAAACTGAGAAAATCCCGTAGCTTCGTTCACAGTGGAGTTATATGCATCTTGACTTCTGAGACTCCCCCAGAGGGCGCAACATACCCAGCAGTGTTCTGTTGAAACGCTCTGCAGGATTAGCTTGTGGGTGGTACGGGGAGGTGTGTGAATGGTGGATACCACAGTAGTCTTGGAGCTTGCGGAAGAGGGTATTTTCAAACTCCTTCCCCTGGTCATGGAGGATCTTGGATGGGAAACCAAAGCGCATAATAAACTCATCAAAGAGCTTTCTGGCCGCAGTTTTCCCAGACTTATTTTTTGTCTTATCTCAAATGGTGCAGAGGTCTCAATACTTTGGATAGGGTTATCCTGTTAGGTTTTTTTCTCTTCATACAATGGCACACCTGAGTAATATAGTGTTCCATTTCTTGTCCCATCTTAGGCCAGAAGAAGCATTCCCTAGTAAGAGCCACCATTCTTTCTGCACCTAAGTGTCCCATTTCCTCATGTATGTGCCTGTAGACAAGAGACTTTAAGGATTCAGGAACGACCAACTGGTTTCTTGTCACTGTCTCTCCCAGACTTATTTTTTGTCGCATACGCCTGTGCATATTTTGTGAAATGATCCACGACTACCAATATGTACTCCTCCCCTCCCTTACACTTGTCCAAGTGTAAGTAGTTAATAGAGACCATCTCAAATGGTGCAGAGGTCTCAATACTTTGGATAGGGTTATCCTGTTAGGTTTTTTTCTCTTCATACAATGGCACACCTGAGTAATATAGTGTTCCATTTCTTGTCCCATCTTAGGCCAGAAGAAGCATTCCCTAGTAAGAGCCACCATTCTTTCTGCACCTAAGTGTCCCATTTCCTCATGTATGTGCCTGTAGACAAGAGACTTTAAGGATTCAGGAACGACCAACTGGTTTCTTGTCACTGTCTCTTTTCTGAGGATGCCATCTCCATTGATCTGCAGATGGGGCCACTCCCTGAGAAGCTGTCTAACAGCGCCATCTTCTGTCACTTTGTCTTTATGTTTAAAGTACACATGTGTTCTTTTCAGAGCCAAGACTCTACTAATGGCTACGTCTGCATTTTGAGCGACTCTGATGTCTTCTGATACAAGAGGCTGAATTGGTTCTGAGATGTTATACTCCTCTGGCAATGCATCTGCATTACAGGTGATGGCAGAGATCCAATTAACTTCTCCTGTTTGATTTCTCTCCAGAGCTTTCCCAATACATTCAATAGCCTCCTGTTGGCATTCCCTCGGTGCATTCTCGCATGATCTCATCAATGGGCTTTGACCTTCGTGACAAGAAACCTGCATCTCGGTTTGCTGTTCCCGGTCTGTATTTTAGTGTGAATCTATAATCCGCCAACTCTGACACCCAGCGGTGTCCGGTTGCTTTAAGTTTCGCTGACTTGGTGACATATGTCAGAGGATTATTATCACTATATACTGTAAAGTGAGGCGCATGGAACAGATAATCGCGAAAGCATTCCGTTACGGCCCATTTTAGCACCAGGAATTCTAATTTTCCTGAGTGTAGCTTATAGTTACGTTCTGCTGCTGTCAATGTCCGCGATCCATTAGCTATCACTCTCAGGACACCTTTCTGCCGCTGGTACAGAACTGTGCCAAGGCCCTCTTCTGATGCATATACATGAAGGATGAACGGTTCATCCAGGTCTGGGTATGCCATCACCAGTGGATTTGTTAGCTGATCGACAATTCTGTTCACCATCTCCTGATGGGTCACTGTCCACTGAATTGGGTGGGACGGTGGCAGTTGAACAGACTTTCGGCCAGTCCCCTTTTTCTTTTGGCTTTGCTTCAGGTCAGACTTGGGCTTGGCTAAGAGTTCATAAAGGGGTCTAGCCACCCTAGAGAAGTCTGATATATAAGTTCTGTAATAACTGAGGAAACCCATCAGCTTTCTCACCCCTCGCACAGTGGTTGGAGACTCGTGCTTCAGTTCTTGGACTGCTGCCACCTCTTTGGGATTCATTTTGTATCCCTCAGCGGAGACTACCTGACCGACATAGCAGACTTCACCTTTGAAGAAATCACATTTCTTTGGCCTTAGTTTTATTCCACACTCTCGTTGCCGTTGCAGAACTTGCCTCACATTCTGGACATCCTGTTCATAGCTGGGGCTAAACACCAAGACATCATCCAAATAAAGGACACAGATTTCATCTCAGAGATCTCCCAGAAATCCCTCCATGTAGCGTTGGAAAGATGCTGGGGCGTTAGTCAGCCCAAACGGGATCCTCACCCATTCGTACAACCCCCAAGGCGTGATAAATGCGGTGCAGGGTCTGCTTTTCTCGCTCATGAAGCCCTGGTGGTAAGCCTTCCCCTGATCCAACACCGTGAACCAGGAGTTACCTCCCAAGTTTTCCAGGATCTCCTGTATCCTCGGAATTGGATAACGGTCAGGCAGCGTCTTCCCATTTAACAGCCTGTAGTCTATACATAGACGAAGACCCCCATCTCTCTTCCTGATGCATACGACAGGTGAGGAATATGAAGAACAGGACTTCTGTTCCAACCACGGTTGATTAGATCCTGAATGTGTGTCTTCGCTTCTTGGTAGAGATGCCTAGGAATTGCATTGTATGTTTTCTGTATAGGTACATTGTCTTTTAACTGTATGTCCATCTCCAAATCTCTAATGCATCCTGCATCCCAATCATCCTTTGCAAAGACATCACATTCCCCTCTGAGCATCTGCTGTACCTTTTCTCGCTGGTCATCTGGCAAATGGCTCAGATCCACAGGTGGATCCCAGGCTCAGCTTGTGGCCCATGACAGGGCTGCTGCACGGGTAAGATAACACTGTTGTCTGACATCCTTGAGCTCTGATCCTCAGTAGGTTTTGTCTGTAGTGGGTAGACAGCATCCACATTGTGCAACCAGCCAAGTGTAGGACGACTGCACAGTGTGATATAATTATCTGTTACATTTTCCACGGAGACCTCTATTTTACCCTCATCATCTGCAGGTAGATAGATTAACTGTTCTCTGACCACTAGGCCTGTTGGCCAGGGTGCTTTATAGTTCGGTTCCAACACTACCGGTGATGCACTTAGCACCCTCTTATTCAGCCAACTGCAATGCACTGCCATCACTATGTTCTTGGGTATGGTCACTAGCCACCTGCCTACCCTGACTGTGTGGGGTTGAGCTTCAGGTTTCTGTTTCTTTAAAACAGGTAGAGCAGCCCTTGCAGTTTTGCGTCCTACCTCCATTGCTGAGCACAGCCTCTTTACCATGTAACCTGAGCGTGTGCAGTCTCCAGATGGATCATTTGTCAGCGCTAATTCTTCAACCACATTGAACCCGATTATAGGCCGATCAATGTCACTGCTGGCAACCAGGATCGGAACCAGCACAGGTTTGTCACTCATCCCAGCTCAATCTCCATTCACCTTTCATACGGAATATCTGTTCCATTTGCAGCTGAGAGTTCCAACGTTCCTTTTTCAAGCAACTCCTTCACTGGTCGCACCTCAATGTCTGGCAGGTACTCCTTTTTCCAGTTCGTTCCCACTATTGATACCTGCGAACCCGTGTCCCACAGTATTGTAGTGTCAATTCCTTCCAAAGAGGCTCTAACTAGACACCTTCTCCCTACCAGCTTGGCTGTCTGTCGCTGCTTGCCACTGAGTGGAGTATTTACGCTGATCAGATCAGCTTTTTCCATGTCTTCTGTATGATGGAGTCTAATATAAATTTTGTTTGTGCTGACAGAGGTATTTTTCTTCCGACAACCCGAAGCCCAATGTTCGGTGCTACCACACTTATAACAGTGATCACACCTTCCCTCAGCCTTAGACAACTGACACATCTGACACCATTTACCGTCTTTGGCTGTGGTCTGTATTTCCTCTCTGGCTGTTCACTCATTCTCACTGGTTGAGGCTGGGGCATTTGCTGAAGGCTTGCTATTTGAATGGTGAGATTCTTAATGGCCTCGCATGTTGCTTTATTGCCCTGATCAACCTTTTCCATCAGTGTGTCACGTTTGTTCTTACAGTCTGGTTTGTGTGCTTGGAGCTCTTTATCCACATCTTAATTTTCCTCACTAATCACGGCAACTCTGATCATTCTTGCTTTTGATGTAGATGACAACTTATTCTTTCATTCTGTCTCCAGATTGTATGCCATTGTCACTTTCTCCAGAAGAACCTCATCCTTGACTTCCAGATCTTGTAAGTATGGCTTCACATCCGCACGGATGGTGTTGTCATGGAGAGCAGTGAGTACTCTTTGGAGGAACTGATTTTGAATTAGTTCTGCACTGTACTTCAATCCAGATTTAACTCTTTCTGAAGCGAGGACAATTTGTTGCCTCAGGTCCATAGCTCGCACCACAAACTGTATGGGGTTTCCCTTGGCTCTTGAACAGCGCGTGTGAGGGAGTGGTACAACTCAGTAGCATCCTTTTCAATGTAAAGAGTCCATAGTATCTGTCTGAGGCCTTGTAATGTTAAATCAACCCTGCTTTCAATGTAACTCTTCAGCTTTGTTCCTGGAGCTATGGCTTGAATAACAGCTTCAACAACTTCAACTTCATCATATCCTTTTTTCAACGCCCTCTGAATTTGTCTTTCCAAACTAGTGTATGCCAGTTTATCCTTTTGATTTGGTTCTCCAATTTGTCCTATTATTTTAAGATCTCTTCTGTACAGTGGATGAACAAAGGCTACACTCTGATTCGCAACAGATGTGGCTTCCATTAAGTTTGCAGCAGAAACATTCTCTCTTTGCTCATTTAAGTTACTGGGTGTCATACCGACTTCGTCCACAGGGTGGCACTGTTGCCCTATTTGTTGAAGCGGGGCTTCACCATCATAATTTTTCTCTTTTAGTTCATCAATTTTATCACTTAGTTGCAGTAACACAGACAAGCCCTCATCCTCTTGTGACGTTACCTCCTCAGGTCCATAGCTCGCACCACAAACTGTATGGGGTTTCCCTTGGCTCTTGAACAGCGCGTGTGAGGGAGTGGTACAACTCAGTAGCATCCTTTTCAATGTAAAGAGTCCATAGTATCTGTCTGAGGCCTTGTAATGTTAAATCAACCCTGCTTTCAATGTAACTCTTCAGCTTTGTTCCTGGAGCTATGGCTTGAATAACAGCTTCAACTACTTCAACTTCATCATATCCTTTTTTCAACGCCCTCTGAATTTGTCTTTCCAAACTAGTGTATGCCAGTTTATCCTTTTGATTTGGTTCTCCAATTTGTCCTATTATTTTAAGATCTCTTCTGTACAGTGGATGAACAAAGGCTACACTCTGATTCGCAACAGATGTGGCTTCCATTAAGTTTGCAGCAGAAACATTCTCTCTTTGCTCATTTAAGTTACTGGGTGTCATACCGACTTCGTCCACAGGGTGGCACTGTTGCCCTATTTGTTGAAGCGGGGCTTCACCATCATAATTTTTCTCTTTTAGTTCATCAATTTTATCACTTAGTTGCAGTAACACAGACAAGCCCTCATCCTCTTGTGACGTTACCTCTTCTCCTAAATTCTGAAGAATACGCTTCCTCAGCTTACGTGGTAAGTCTCTTTCACTCCTATCCACAATTAAGCTCAGCGCTGTGCATATATCATTCAACTCCGATGCTGACAGTGTTAACAACTTTTCTTCTATGTACGCCACGACATTTTCCCACTCAGATGACATCTGCTGTGTTTTGGACATGACAGAAAGGTTTTACCTTCACAACTTGTGTGTAGCACTGCGGTATTGACAAAGTCAGTATCCCTCGCTAGCCACCAGCTTTCACTGCGTCACAGCCAGTAACCGGTGTCTCGTCCTGCTTCCTATCAAACTCACGCCTGGGCGAAAAAAACAAGTTTATGTTGCACTCCTGGACAGACAAGACACCGTCTTCCATTTTCACAACTTTATTCTTCCCAGTTCGAAGTTGGAGTTACTATTTACATGCAAGGCTTTCACTACCCACACACAATCAACAGTTCACGTTCACTCTCTTCTTCTCTCTTGCTCTAGGGCATTTTCTGATGACATCACTCTTCCGCTCACCTCTGACCTCTCGGCAGCAACGTCAGTCAACATAATATAACAAAATAAAACTAAGATGTAATTTTAAGTAAATAAGTAATAAGTAAATAAAAAACAGTGCAGGATTTCCATCTGGTTTTTGATTGGATTTTGAGATTTCAGCTTGCAGCAATTATTATGGTGTTTGATAAGGCAAAAAAACAATATTAATATTACTTCAGCATGTGACTTTTTGTACATAATTTTAGCCTCGGATTGTGGTCTAGATGAGGAGATGCTATTTCTTTTCTTTTACACCTTGACAATATGCAAGTGTACAAATTGTATTCTTTTTTTATTTTATTTTACATTTAAAGGGATAGTTCACCCAAAAAAAAGACCATTGACACTCCTAATTGAGATTGTAGATAGAGTGTCAATGGTCCATTTGAGAGATAGGTGGCGGTAATGCACTTATAAGTCTGCGATCCGCCGTAAAGCAAGAAGAAGAAGAAGAAGAAGACGCGCAGACTGAAGGTGCGAACATGCTCAGGACAGTTCGGACATTGCGGTGAAAATCAGAGGTAAAAAAACTATATAAATACAGTTCAGTTTCTTGCACAGACCGATCATTTCGTGTCTTTACACATCAATGTATCATCACAAGCCGCAGGGTTTAATTTGGTTTTGTTTGTGTATGTTTTATGACTTTCAAAGCCGTGATTCCCATCCACTTACATTATATGACTTACAGAATGCAACGGTTTGAGTTAAAAATCTCTGTTTGTGTTCTACTGAAGAAACAAAGTCACCTACATCTTGGATGCCCTGGGGGTAAGCAGATAAACATCAAATTTTCATTTTTGGGTGAACTATCCCTTTAAATCTTTTAGGTAAATCATTCTCTTTTTCACAATAAGTATGGGAATTTTGAGGAGTCATACAACATAACATTTTTAACATAACATGAACTAATTTAAATGAAAGGTTAAATAATCTGTTGGTTGCGCCACATGATTTTTATTTCATGAACCAGAGTTTTTAAAAGTTTGATGTTAATAAGAATAAAGATGAGATATTAATAAGTAAAGGGGGTTATTTCTTAATTACCCAGCAGGCACAGGATGTCAATATAACTGCAGGTTGACGTTGGACATGACGTCGGACAGACGTTGCATTTTGGCTGAGAATGAAAATTGACTTGACGTCAGTATTTGATGCCAATTTGACATTGACTCAGGGGCGGATTTAACCAACAAGTGAGGTAAGTGGCCACTTAGGGCCACCGGGGAATCAGGGGGCCCCATCTGACATTGGCAAACACATATTTGGCAAGCGCTCCAGTGTGTTATAGAGAGTGTCAAATGTTCACTTACCGCTCAAAATGCAAGTTCTGCAAGCTCGCGAATCCTCTCATTATAACACAGTGTAGATACAATGTTAATAAGAGCTTCATTGATTAATGGAACATCACGATGAACTGAAGTGAATGAACTGGAATGACAGTTTTTAGTGATTATAGAGGTAGTGCTCTTTGCACACATTCTAGGCTGTATAATAGGCTGTCTGACTGACTCAGAACGGATATATTAACCTCAGAGAAGAAAGAATCATGTTTCATGTCATGATTTTATACAAATATTTGTCTGTGGCTTGTGTGTTTTTCCTAGGCGCTCCTGCGCGTATAAATGCACTCGTATAAATGCACGAATGGGATTACTTGAGATTACATTTTTGATTTGTTTCTCGGCAAACCCTACCGTATGAGTAGGAACGAGTCGCTTCCTCCCACCAGGGAGGTCTGGGCCGGCCTGTTGGCGTTGTGGGGACCCAGGGCACTTTATTGATCGGTGTCCCGTGATGGAGGTGGGGACACTAGTCCGGGTCCCGGACGTCCCACAGGCTGCCCCCGGTCCAGCCGGCATGTACCAAATACCTGTGAGTATTAAGGGGGGTACCTATTGGGCTCTGGTGGATTCAGGATGTAACCAGACCTCGATCCATCAAAGCCTAATTCAGCTGGCGGCATTGGATAAGAGCTGCGTGGTTTGGGTGCGGTGCGTACACGGGGATGTGGTGAGGTATCCTATAGTGCTCCTAGCTATCCAGTTCCGGGGTCAAAAGCATAACGTGGAGTTAACCCGCACCTCAGGCATCCGCTGATTCTGGGAACCAATTGGCCAGCTTTTAATCACTTATTGGGGTATTTGTGCGTGGATGTCTCTTGGGGAAAGGAGAAGCGAGGAGAGGAGGCGGCCGTGCAGGCAGGGGAGGCGGTACCGCGACCGCCTGAGCCTGCAACAGGGGAACCGAGCACGGCCGAGAGGCTAATCCTCCCGGAGCGTGATGATTTTCCCCTCGAGCAGTCTCGGGATGAGACGCTGAAAAATGCGTTTGAACAGGTCTGCTCCATCGACGGACAGCCCCTCCAGCCGGCACGGCCCCCTTCTTATCCCTATTTTGCTATTTTAAAAGATAGGTTGTATTGAGTGACCCAAGACGCTCAGACAAAACAGGATACAACCCAGTTGTTAGTTCCTAAAAGCCATCGGGAAATGCTTTTCCAGGCGGCTCATTGTAATCCTATGGTGGGACATTTGGGACAGGCAGCAACTTTCAACCGGTTAATGGCCCGATTCTTTTGGCCGGGCATTCATGAGAATGTGCGCAGGTGGTGAGCGGCTTGTCGTGAATGTCAGTTAGTGAATCCCCCGGCTTCCCCAAAAGCGCCGTTGCGCCCTTTGCCGCTTATGCAGGTCCCCTTCGAAAGAATTGGTATGGACCTCATCGGGCCATTAGAACGGTCGGCACGGGGTCATCGCTTTGCATTAGTCCTCGTGGATTATGCATCGCGATACCCTGAGGCAGTGGCGCTCCACAGCATTTCCGCGAAAAGTGTGGCGGAGGCCCTGTTTCGTATAATCTCCCGAGTGGGAATCCCGAAGGAGATTCTCACTGACCAAGGCACGGTGTTTATGTCACGTACAATACGCGAACTTTACGAGTTATTGGGCATTAAATCGGTCCGCACCAGCGTCTATCACCCACAAACAGACGGGCTGATGGAACGGTTTAATCGCACGTTGAAGACCATGATTCGGAAGTTCGTTCACGAAGACGCCAAAAATTGGGATAAATGGCTGGAACCCCTATTATTCGCTGTGCGCGAGGTCCCGCAAGCCTCCACGGGGTTTTCCCCCTTTGAGCTCCTTTTCGGGCGCCAGCCCCGCTGGGTTTTGGACGTCGTGCGAGAGGCTTGGGAGGAGGGACCTTCGGATAGCAAAAACGAAATTCAGCATGTGCTGGACCTGAGAACAAAACTCCACACATTGGGGCAGCTCTCTATGGAGAATTTGTTACAGGCCCAGGACAAGCA
>NW_015506287.1:177975-179447 GCF_001515645.1 Sinocyclocheilus grahami
CGGCACGGCCCCCTTCTTATCCCTATTTTGCTATTTTAAAAGATAGGTTGTATTGAGTGACCCAAGACGCTCAGACAAAACAGGATACAACCCAGTTGTTAGTTCCTAAAAGCCATCGGGAAATGCTTTTCCAGGCGGCTCATTGTAATCCTATGGCGGGACATTTGGGACAGGCAGCAACTTTCAACCGGTTAATGGCCCGATTCTTTTGGCCGGGCATTCATGAGAATGTGCGCAGGTGGTGAGCGGCTTGTCGTGAATGTCAGTTAGTGAATCCCCCGGCTTCCCCAAAAGCGCCGTTGCGCCCTTTGCCGCTTATGCAGGTCCCCTTCGAAAGAATTGGTATGGACCTCATCGGGCCATTAGAACGGTCGGCACGGGGTCATCGCTTTGCATTAGTCCTCGTGGATTATGCATCGCGATACCCTGAGGCAGTGGCGCTCCACAGCATTTCCGCGAAAAGTGTGGCGGAGGCCCTGTTTCGTATAATCTCCCGAGTGGGAATCCCGAAGGAGATTCTCACTGACCAAGGCACGGTGTTTATGTCACGTACAATACGCGAACTTTACGAGTTATTGGGCATTAAATCGGTCCGCACCAGCGTCTATCACCCACAAACAGACGGGCTGATGGAACGGTTTAATCGCACGTTGAAGACCATGATTCGGAAGTTCGTTCACGAAGACGCCAAAAATTGGGATAAATGGCTGGAACCCCTATTATTCGCTGTGCGCAAGGTCCCGCAAGCCTCCACGGGGTTTTCCCCCTTTGAGCTCCTTTTCGGGCGCCAGCCCCGCTGGGTTTTGGACGTCGTGCGAGAGGCTTGGGAGGAGGGACCTTCGGATAGCAAAAACGAAATTCAGCATGTGCTGGACCTGAGAACAAAACTCCACACATTGGGGCAGCTCTCTATGGAGAATTTGTTACAGGCCCAGGACAAGCAGAGCCGGCTGTATAATCGGGGAACCAGAATACGCAATTTTGCACAGGGAGAAAAAGTGCTTGTATTACTCCCTACCTCTAGCTCTAAATTACTCGCCAAGTGGCAAGGACACTTTGAGGTCACACGGCGGGTGGGCGATCTTAATTATGAGGTGATTCGATCGGACAGGAGTGGGGCACGTCAAATTTACCACCTTAACCTCCTTAAAAAGTGGAGCGAGGTGGAACCAGTGATGCTGGCAACGGCAGTGAGTGGAGAGGAAGATCTCGGGCCAGAGGTGACCAATAAGATGCAATCCCTCGCTCTGGCCCCAGGGGGGGGATCACCTTTCGCCCTCCCAGCTCACTGATGTAACGAGATTGCAAGCCGAGTTTGCCGACGTGTTCTCACCCCTGCCCGGTCGAACGAATCTCATCCAGCACCATATTGAGACGGAGCTGGGCGTGGTGGTACGCAGCCGGCCGTATCGGTTGCCGGAACACAAAAAGAAAGTAGTTCAGGCAGAATTAGAGGCGATGTTAGAGATGGG
>NW_015506287.1:179620-185020 GCF_001515645.1 Sinocyclocheilus grahami
GAGCTGTGTCAGCAGGCTTTCACCCAGGTAAAGGCTGCTCTGTGTGGGGGGCCGCTCTTACACTCTCCTGACTTTTCTCTCCCTTTCTTGTTGCAGACGGACGCATCGGACAGGGAGCTGGGGGCCGTCCTGGCCCAGGAAATAGAGGGTGAGGAACGGCCAGTGCTGTACATCAGTCGAAAGCTCTCTAAGAGAGAGACGATGTACAGCACCATTGAGAAGGAATGCTTGGCAATCCGATGGGCTGTCCTCACCCTCCGCTATTATCTCCTGGGTTGGGAGTTCACCCTCTGTTCGGACCACGCGCCCCTGCAGTGGCTCACCGCATGAAGGATACCAACGCGCGGATCAACCATTGGCATCTGGCATTACAACCCTTTAAGTTCAAGGTGGTCCACAGGCCGGGTGCACAGATGGTTGTAGCCGACTTCCTCTCCAGAAATGGAGGGGGGGGAGCTGCCCAGCCTGAGTCGGGCGCTGGGGGTATGTGGCGAGGGGGGCGTGGTTCAGCGACGTCTGCAGCGGGAGAGAGGGACGGAAGACGAGCGGTGAGTAAGTAGGTCAAGTGCAAAATGATGAACACCTGTGTCTGATTGCAGTAATTGGCCTGGAGAGACCGGATAAAAGGCAGACGGGAGAGCGTGGAAGGAGAGAGAGACGGGGACTCATGGCCATTCCTGAGCCGGAGGAAAAGGGAGAGGTCCCCGGCCTGAGTCGGGCAGTGGGGGTATGTGGTGAGGGGGGCGTGGTTCAACAAAGTCTGCAGCGGGAGAGAGAGATGGGAGACGAGCAGTGAGTAAGTAGGTCAAGTGCAAATTGATGAACACCTGTGTCTGATTGCAGTAATTAGCCTGGAGAGACCGGATAAAAGGGCAGACTGGAGAACAGAGCGAGAGAGAGACTGGGACTCGTGGCGATCCCGTAGTCGGAGGAGGAGAGCTGATTGAACTGAGTTGATGCCCTTGGCAGAGTGAGAACGCGCTGGAAGCACCCCGTTTGTGTTTTGTTGAACTTTAAAGAAAGCAATAAAAGAGCCACGAGTCTCCAAACCGCCTACCTGAGTCACTTCCTTCTTCCCCTTACGAATGTTGTTACAACGTAGAATTGACAAATTTAACCAAATATCAACGTCTTATGTCGTTATGTGAAGACTGGGTAGTTAAGCAGTATTGTTATTTTTTCTCCCAAACTACTTATTCATTGGGTTTTCATTTCAAGAATTTCCCTTTTTTTTCTTTATTATGGTCTCAGTACATTGTATTTTATTACCCTGACATTTCAAAAAAAAAAAGAAGTGCACTTTAGCATACCTTTAAAAATATTTATTATCGAAATAATACTTGAATAACTGAATAATGTTTTCACTTAATTGCATGTTATTTACAATTAAATGAAAATGCATTATTGTTTAAATGTATGTAAAATTGGTTGAACTATAAAGTATTTTTGACCCATTTAAGTGGAACTTACCTACATCTTTATATGAGATTTCTACTGTCTTGCATGCATGCACTCACAGAGACCTACAACGAATTGTGTTTGGTCAGCCATGAGAAATATGTGGCTGTATTTAAAGGCACACTGTGGGTCTCGCTGTGGGTCAGTGGCTGTTAGAGATGCAGGCAGGAAGGATTAGTTCCTCACGAAACCCAATCCCACATACTCTTAAAGCGCAGGGAGCTTGCCAGGTGCAACCAAGCAAGACCAACAGGAACCCAGCTTTAAGGATCCTAAGTGGGCAATTACAAGTATCTTCCATTAAATAGGATTAACGATGGCAACAAACAGAAACCAGAACTGTCTGTGTATTTACAGAAGAGCGCTGGCTTCAGTTCAGTTTTCATGCTTTCAAATTTTTTAACTGACTGCCAGCAAAATGATTTTCTAGAACCCTGAATTATACGTATATATATATATATATATATATTACAAAAAATACAAACACAACAAAACAAAATAATATATATAACGTATAACGAAAAATGCCAATACAAAATTGTCAAAACAATCCTAGTTCACACGTATCTGCGAAAACGACTAAAAATGCTGTATTATTCATGCCATGCCAGTAGACACTACAGGCCAGTTTTAATAACAGCTTGCACCGGCACAAACCATTTATTGGTGTTAAAATAGTACTGTCAGGATTTACTAAAGACGCACAGTGAAGAATTAGAGCTGAAAAGGCGTGGACACAATTATATTTGCACCTGACCTTACTGATTGTTGGAGTTTCAGACGCAAAATTTATGGGAGGACAGTCAAATGAATCCCGCAACATGATTTACTAACGTTTGAGCTTGTCAAATTACTGGTATTTGCGCCATTATTTAATGCCCCCAAAAAAGCATGTTTTTAACTATTTTGCTCTTGAAAGGGCTGCAATTGTTGTTGCTATAGGAGGAGGCACCGCAGAGAACAGAGAGAGCGTGGTAGAAGGGAGGGGATTTTTTCCACACGTATTAATTTATTTGGAATACCAGAAGAACACATTATCCATTAAGCCATGTTATTTTTAATTCCATGTTATTTTTAATGTTTCAGGAAATAAAAGACGACTTAAAACTTGCACTTTGAAACCCATTTTCAAAAGTTTGTGTATTCAGGTCCCCAAAATGCTGCTGTTGTGTAAATGAACAGCCAAAACACACAAAAAGTTTAGATTTTTTTAGCTGAAAATAGTGTTGTGTATATGCGTCAGTGAGCCTCTTTGATGTGTTGTTGAGTGGTTCACACATAAAGACTGCCGAGCGCTGATCACCCACTCATTTTCCCCTGATCACAGCCCAACCTGTCGGCGAGCTCGTTAACTTGCAAAACGGCCTTAAAATCCTGTAGTGGGAACTTGCCATTAAGGGCACTGAGCTTTCTTCAGCATTTTTCAGGCCTAGGACAGTCTTACTTCCTGTCAAGTGGCCAAGACCACAAGTGTGGATATTGCGACAGGCCACTGAATCAGGTGTGTTTGATCAGGATGAGTTTGAAATTATGTACTATTGCATGCCTCCAGGAACAGGGTTGGGAAACACTGAGATAGACATTTGCTGTGGAGCCCAGCAAAAATGTCTATGGGGTCACACAGCAGTCACAAAGTAGGCAACATCGGTCCTAGAGTGCCGATGTCCTGCAGAGTTTAGCTCCAATCCCAATCAAACACACCTGAACCAAGTACTGCATTTAAAATTCCATGCCTACTTCCAGAGTCACTGCTATGGTTTCTAGGCCCCCTTAACAGCATATTGACTTGTTGACTTGTTTCCAATTGTGTTGTGGCTTGTTTCCGTTATGTTGTGGCTTGTTTCCGTTGTGTTGTGGCTTGTTTCCGTTTGTTGTGCTAATTTCATTGCGTTGTGCTAATTTTGTTGTGTTGTGACTTGTTTCCATTGTGTTGTGGCTTGTTTCCCTTGTGTTGTGCTAATTTCATTGTATTGCGGCTTGTTTCCACTATTAAAGGAGGTAGAGCTTTTTCACATTTGGCTCCCAAACTCTGGAGTAGCCTTCCTGATAACGTTTGGGGTTCAGACACACTCTCTCGGTTTAAATCTAGATTAAAGACACATCTCTTTGGCCAAGCATTCAAATAATGCATTTCATAATCTAGTACTGCAGTTATATCTGATCAAATGCACATTATTATTCTTTAGTTTGGGTAAAACAAATCAATTTTGCTTGGTTGGAACAGCAGATACGCTAATTATGTCTCTACACAAGCTTCAGTCTTGATCCAGAACACCTGAGAAAAGATGATGCCAACCCCTCAGAGGACCTCAGATGATGCCAGATGGAGCTGAATACCATGAACAAAAATCAACAGGCTACACAACTCTTTAAGGGCTGTTTGTGTGCAAAATAGAACTGCATGATTCTGGAAAAAAGTAGGTTTTTTTCCCAGTGGAAGTTGTGGTTCTCTCATGATTCTGAAGAAACAAAAACATTAGACAACTAAACAAAATCACATGTAATTTATGAATGAATGATTGAATGACTCACTCAAGATGTACTTGTTTCATTACTGGATGAATCAGCGTTCGAGAACGAATCTCTTGTATGATTCAAAGACAAATACATTTTAACAGCTCCTTTTTGCCACCTACTGGTGTAACAATGCAATCGATAAATCTTCATTTGATGTGTCAAATTACTTTCAAAAGGTGATTTACTCTATTTTAATCGCTACCCCCCTGTTGAAAAAAACATCTTATAAAATTTTGCAAACTCTCATTATAACTTTACCGTACTGTAATCAGTTAAACTCATTGCAAGTCTGTAAACTCATGTTAAATAACTCGTTGCAACTTTTTTTTTTTTGTAAACAGCTTTACTTTAACGCAGACTTTCATCACATTCATGAGCTATAATAATAACTACAGAAAGTCTCCCTGAACTCTGAAGAATTCATTTGGCCAAGACTTGTAATTTGGCCTACTAGGCCTTTCCCTTTGACAACCACTCCTTAATTTCCCTGGCATCGAAGTCTTCTAGTTCTGGGCCTTCTATACTTATTCTGATGAGGTCCTCCACTGTGTCTGGGTTGAGACATGACCTCACATCAGAATTGACCTGCTTCGGTGCTGAAAAGCCCCTCACACACACAGCGGAGGACACAGGGAACACCAACATAGTATGAACTAACTGAAGGATGTTCTAAAGAAGAAGACAGATTAGATGGTTGTGAGAACAATGCTTTAAGTAACAGCATAACCGTGATTATTATAAAAAAATAATGTAAATACTGTAGTCACAGCAGTATGGTTCCTTGGACAACATGCTGTCCCACAGTCCGAGGTAGCTCTTAGAAAGAGACTGTGATCATTGATTTCAGTGCCTGAAACGCCTCTTTAGCTAGATCTTGTTCACATCCATTCCTAAAAATAAAATGAGAGACAATTAACACTGTGGCTAACACAACCCGATCAAGGCTATTCTTAAGAGATTGGCTCAGCTCCATAGAAGTTACCTTTCTAGGACAGGAGAGAAATGCTTTAGCAGAAAATCAAGCTCTTCTGCACCGTAGTCCAAGAGTTTCTCTTTCTCAGTTGGCCAGGAGTCCTGATTAAAGATGTTGAAGCATTTCACTGCTGTAGGTGCTTGGCAGTAGGTGTTTCATGCATGCTTCTCACTGTGCCTGCCAGCACAAACAATACAAAAATTAATAATGATAATAATTTTAATACTGCAGAATGTCCAATAAAGAAAATCTTATAACCTAAAAGGCTACCAAATCTGTTTTGAAGGTGCTTAATGGTGGAATTCACAGTATCTTTTACTCCCTGATGCAGTTGTGGAGATTTGATGTAGATGCTCTCATTTTCTGCCAGCACTGTGGCTTCACAATACGAAAGTGGGACATCCTGAAATTATATTAATTTACACTGATTATGTAATCAAACAACAACACTT
>NW_015506287.1:185621-193960 GCF_001515645.1 Sinocyclocheilus grahami
ATACTGCAGAATGTCCAATAAAGAAAATCTTATAACCTAAAAGGCTACCAAATCTGTTTTGAAGGTGCTTAATGGTGGAATTCACAGTATCTTTTACTCCCTGATGCAGTTGTGGAGATTTGATGTAGATGCTCTCATTTTCTGCCAGCACTGTGGCTTCACAATACGAAAGTGGGACATCCTGAAATTATATTAATTTACACTGATTATGTAATCAAACAACAACACTTATTGTTTTATTATAAGCATAAATTACATAAAAAAAACGGGATAACTACCTGAAACTTGTAGAATGGTACTTCATTCTGTGTGTGCCATTCCTTGCTGCTGCATGTCTGTTACAAGTTGCTGGAGTCTTCCTCCTGGTTTGGGTCTCACTGCCATTGTTTCAATGTTCACAATGAGGTTTTGAACCCCACTGACAGCCTGTTGGGTCAGGTTATTAATATGGTTATGGTGGTTTTTTGATTGTTTATTAAGTTAGAATTTGTATCACACATAGTATTACCTGGGGTAGAATGACTTAATTTCTTTGCAAAAGTAAAACTAAACTGACTCATCACAGAAAAAAAACATCAGCAAGAAAGTGGCAGAAGGCTACAAATGTTCCATCCTCCATAGTCTTCTTGATCTGAAATACAGCACCAAAGAGAAAACTTGCTTAACCAAATGTAAATGAGGCCGACGTTTCACTCTTGGGCCGACGTCGGCCAGACGTACATGTGCTGTCCGGGGGTTTGAGCTGGTTTATCCTGGTCTTTTGCTGGTTTATGCTGGTCCTTAGCTGGTCATGTGCTGGTCCTAAACTGGTCCGACCAGCATAAACCAGCAAAGGACCAGCATAAACCAGCATCAAAACATACCTAACCAGCATATGCTGGTTTTTTCAACATCGTATACACAGTTTATATCTGAACTATTAACTTTCATCCCAGTACTTCTGTGATTTGAATGTTTGTAACAGAAACAATGATACTGTGTGGCTGAAAAGACTGTGAAGCTGTTTCATTCATGACAGACAGCTGCTCTATTTAGGTCAATGGCAGCGTGAACGCAGATTTAAATGTTCAAATCACACTGGTGTGATCATACTCTGCACAGACAAACCAAGTGATCACAACATTGATCGCACATGGTTGAGGAATGAAACAGACGAATCATTGTCATTTAGGAATAGAATCACGTTGGTGTTTGAATCGTGTTCGCGATCTTTAACAATCTATTAAATTAAAGTGCTTTGTTATGTTGGTGGTGACACCTCTCTTGCAACATGTTTAGCTATCACAGATATTATACTTAGATTTTTTGGCTTCTGATCACAAATGTAACCAAACTTTGGAGCAAGGTCCTGGCAGATCGCTAGGTCCAGTCCTCACAGATGAAGAAAAAAAAATGCATAGGAATCGATAGGCGGAATCGAAATTGTAATTTGACAAGTATCCGATTCCTGACAGTATCCGATTCTGGAATCGGAATCGATTTTCGATTCCCAACCCTAGTTGTGGCTTGTTTCCGTTGTCTGTGGCTTGTTTCCATTGTGTTGTGCTAATTTAATTGTGTTGCGACTTGTTTTCGTGGTGTTGTGTTCATTTCTTTGTATTGTGGCTTGTTTCTGTTGTGCTAATTTTGTTGTGTTGTGACTTGTATCTGTTGTGTTGTGACTTGTCTCCGTTGTGTTGTGACTTGTATCCGTTTTGATGTGGCTTGTATCCGTTGTGTTGTGACTTGTTTCCGTTGTGTTGTGACTTGTATCCATTTTGTTGTGGATTGTTTCCGTTGTGTTGTGACTTGTTTCCATTGTGTTGTGCTAATTTAATTGTGTTGTAACTTGTTTTCGTGGTGTTGTGTTCGTTTCTTTGTGTTGTGGCTTGTTTCCGTTGTGTTGTGGCTTGTTTCCGTTGTTCTTTGTGTTGTGGGTTGTTTCCATTGTGTTGTGCTAATTTAACTGTGTTGTGACTTGTTTTCGTGGTGTTGTGTTCATTTCATTTTGTTGTGGCTTGTTTCCGTTGTGTTGTGCTAATTTAACTGTGTTGTGACTTGTTTTCGTGGTGTTGTGTTCATTTCTTTGTGTTGTGGGTTGTTTCCATTGTGTTGTGCTAATTTAACTGTGTTGTGACTTGTTTTCGTGGTGTTGTGTTCATTTCTTTGTATTGTGGCTTGTTTCTGTTGTGTTGTGGCTTGTTTCCATTGTGTTGTGCTAAGTTTGTTGTGTTGTGCCTTGTTTTTGTTGTGTTGTGTTAATTTCTTTGTATTGTGGCTTGTTTCTGTTGTGTTGTGCTAATTGTGTTGTGTTGTGGCTTGTTTCATTGTGTTGTGCCTTGTTTTTGTTGTGTTGTAATTACATTGTGTTGTTTTCATTGTGTTGTGCTAATAGTTATTAGACATTATTATTAATAATATTAATTATTAGACATTCGTCCATCCAAAACAGTAATTTTTTCCAATATAAATTACGACTTGGACAACTTCTCAGAACAAAAATATCAAAAATGCTTCGTTTATTTCTCTTTTTATCCTGAGTGAGGCGCTGTTGTGTTATAAAAGGCACTTGAACGGAAGTGGCCTTCAGTAAATTAAGTGATAAACTACCGAGTTGCACATTAATAAAGGGAAAGGCACACACAGAGCCAATTCATTAATATTTTACAAACAACTTTATTCACAGAAACACAATTTATCTATCTATCTTTCTATCTGTTCACCCATCCATTAACCGAATGGGCAAAAGCTGACGCGCAAAACTGAACATTCACAATAATTGTTTTGATTTTCCCCAAATATTAGGCAGTGATCTGACAGCAGATACCCTGACAGCTGTGATGCTCTTAAACTAATCCAGAGACTCTCAGTGGATGATGAGGAACTGCAGTGCTCTCTGACAGATTAATGCTGTATATAGGCTACAGACTTCAATGCAACGTGAACCACTGGCATGACATAATCTCTGCATCTGTTCCCCATAATGCCACTGAGTCACAATATCATGACAATCACTCCATCGGAAATAGATAAATATATGTAGTTAAGTGCAAAACTTAACTAAATTTAACAGGTGTTTTGCATTGTGGATCAAATTAGCTACACATATACATATACATACACATATATATAAATATATGAAGAGTTCAGATGCATAAATTGGATGACTGTTGGATGAAAACAACCTAATTGCTGGGTTTGTCCATATTTTACCCAGCGCTGGGTTGTATCTAACCCAGCATTTTTTATAGAGTGTAGGATCCTGAGAAAAATGCTAATTTTAGAAAAAAAATTCAGATGGCACTTAGAGGCTTATGCATCTGAACTCTTCAGATATAGATATACACATTAGGGATGGGAAGATTCACCGATTTGCTCGGTGCATCGGCATAAAAAGTTAATGCGATGCATTGGTTTAAAAAGTGTGCATCGGATACAAGTTGTATCGCGATGCATCGTTTCTAACATATTTGCATTGGTTAAAAACCGATTAATTTATATATAATTACTAGTGGATGCGCTATATCTTTTTTTGTTTCGAAAGTGACCAATAATCTGTGACCAATATTTTATATGTAGATTGATTTCTCTTCTCTCACCGCTGCTGCTGCGTGAATATAACGTAGGCTATCACAACACTACGGAGACCCGAGGAAAAACTGGGATTAAAGTCCAAAACCTGACTTGAAATAACCTAACAAATCAATCGGGGCTAAAGCGGTTCCATAAACGACAAATTAAATTCACACAATCTCACTAATTTGTGCACGTTTATTTATAAGCAGCTCTTAATGTCGATCATGGATCAAATCTATCCGCCATGACAAACCGCGAATATATCTGTGCTGTTTAATGCATTTGAGATGTTGTGTTTTCCTCATAATTTGTTATTTTTCATCTGTAAATGTTAGAAAGTCATGCAAACATATCCATTTTGCTGTCAGGAGTCGGAGTGAACGAGCGCGCTAAACAGACAGAGCGCAATAGAATAGTACACTCTAAAAAAAGCGATTGGGTTGTTTTGACCCAGCGGTTGGGTTACTATCCAGAAGGTTGGGTTAAACATTTAACCCAACCGCTGGGTCAAAACAACCCAATTGCTGGGTTTGTCCCTATTTTACCCAGCACTGGGTTGTATTTAACCCAGCATTTTTTAGAGTGTAGCACAATAATTCTGAGTAAAATATACATTTTGCTAAAATATTTGTTGTTGGACATTAAATGTCTTTTGTAGAATTTTGAACCTACATATAAAGTGTATTTTATGAATTTAAAATAAAGCAGTAGCTGTAAAGGGACTATTGTAATGGGTAAATCAAATGTAAGCTAATACAGTCCTAATTTCTAAGCTCAAATGAGTTAATGTGTGTTTCTTATACCAGTTAAAATAGTCATTTTCTTTATTATTTATTTTCATTTTTAATTCAGTGATTTTAACTTTTAATTTAGTTATTTTAATGCTTTAAAGAGCCATTTTAGATTGTAATGTTCTAATGTTCTGCAAACTATAAAAGGTACAGCTGTCATAAAACCAGAGAGAAAGGCTGCATGGCTAGAAACTGTAAAAAATAAGTCAAATAATAGTATGTGAGAGAGTGGTAATATCATTACGTTCCTATTGGTCAGTAGAGGAGCTTAGCTGAGTCTGACCGTTAGCCTGCTTTAGACCAGGTTAGTTTCCCAGTATAAGTTGCCACAGTGACTAAGCTTGATCAAGGCCTATGTTAAATTTGCTTTATGGAACCAAATCATTTGACACTGAGTCAGACTAACTGAAATAAGTTAGTTGGTTTATTTGGTAAACTTGTTTTATGAAACAGGCCTCGAGACATTAGAAGTGATCATATTTTTTCCATTGCATCGAATCGCATTGTGTTGAATCGAAGCGACGCGAACTGCACTGCATCGTTACAGGGGTGAATCGTATCGCATCGGTAGCTGCTTCATATGTACCTTTAATGTATCGTATCGTTGGCCTCAGTCATGAGATGCACATTCCTAATACATGCACACACACACACACACACACACACACACACACATATACTTTTTCCAGGATTCTTTGATGAATAAAAAGTTAAAAAGAACAGCATTTATTCAAAATATAAATATTTTCTAACACTATAAATCTTTGCTATCACTTCTTAACAATTTAACACATCCCTGCTGAATAAAAGTTTTAATTTCTTTCAAAAAAAAGAAAGAATAAAAATGTACTGACCCCAAACTTTTGAACGGTAGTGTATATTATAGAATAATATTACAATATAGAATACTCTTCTTTTTAACTTTTTATTCAGCAAAGAATCCTGAAAAAAAGTATCGCAGTTTCCAAAAAATATTAAGCAGCACAACAGTTTCCAGCACTGATAATAAATCAGCATATTAGGATGATTTCTTGAGGATCGTGTGACGCTGAAGACTGGAGTAATGATGCTGAAAATTCAGCTTTGCATCAGATTAATAAATTAGATTTTAATGTATATTAAAATAGAAAAATGTTATTTTACATCGTAATAATATTTCACAATATTACATTTTTTCCTGTAATTTTTTTTATCAAGCAGTCTTGATGAGCATAAGAAACTCCTTTAAAAACTTTAAAAAATCGTTCTGATCCCAGACTTTTGAACGGTAGTGTGTGTGTGTATATATATATATATATATATATAACGCGCCAGGGGAAGCGGTGTTATTGATGCTGCGGGGATTTGTGTCGGAGGAGCGGGCTAGCTCACTGCGCTAGCTCGAGTCAGGATGCTTCGCTGGATCCGACAGCAGCTGGTAACGTTACGAGCCGTTTCGACTCTTTTATCGACACACAGTCTGTTCGCTTCGTTGTTGTGGTGCTGCGGTCTTATTGAGTTAGCGCGAAGTGATTGCGGGATGTTTTTGTTTGTTTTGTCTGTTGATTTGCTCGTTTCCTGTTTACTGGCAGTTGTGTAATTTGTTTTTTTTTCCGCAACAAATGTCACAAGTGACTTGACTCGTGCGCTTTATGAATATTGCTAAAAGTTTGACCGTAACTTCACTAGTGGACTGTAATCTGTTGAGGCTGACTTGTTGACTTCACATGCTTTGTTTTGAGCAAACATATACCAAGCTTTAAATATCTCAAATATGCAGGCACAATTCCCCTGAAGTGATTTCCTCTGTCGTTCATCTGTCATAAGATGATATCTGTAATCTATAGCTGTCAGATATCTGTGTTTGTTGTCTAATATAATTTAGTTTTGATGAAACAACTAGCAAAACACCTTAAAATGTATCCTAGCAAGCATTTATTAAGGTTTCCGGAGCACTGTGTACAGGTACTGTTTTGTAGTTAAGTTAATTTTTGTATTTGTTGTTAATTCGTTTTTATAATCAAGCAATGACTATAAAATGCTCTCATAAAGTAAAAAAAAAAAAAACTTTACAAAAATGGGTATTTTAGGTACTTTACACTTAATAAAGGTAGTTTTTATTCAGTAGAGTAACAGTGAAGAAATATCTTTAGAAAAAGCTCAATGTAGAGCAATAAAACATCTGTACTGTACTTGTACAGTTATGTTGCAAGAATGTTGCACATCAGCCGTATGTGATGGTTTTGAGTTATTTAGGTAGATAAATATATATCTATTTAATTTTCTTTTAATTATAAGCTAATACATCTATGCCCCAGTGTTTGAACCTATTGTATTCATTTTAAAACTACTCCTCTAGAAAACTAGTTTCCTCAATTGAAGATAATTGTTTGTTTGAATATGGTGTACAGTTATATTTCCTTATTTTAATGGTTACTACACTTCTCAGCTGGCTTAGTAATTTACAGATAATATTAGAAGATTAGATATGCTAGATGTATCTTATCTTGTTTGTTCCTCTGAAGGTTGTGCCCTAATACTGTTGGCTTCACGTCACTGGAAGTGTGTTTAGATCTGTGGCCGGTTGCATAAACCGCTTAGACTAGACTTAAAAAGTTAGTCATCTAATTTTTTCTCTTTAAAGGGGTCATATGATGCTTTTTTTAAAGATCATTATTTGGTGTAACAGAATATGTTGACATGCTTTAATGTTCAAAAAACACATTCTTTTTCAAATACTGTACATTATTGTAGGTCCTCTACACTCTTAAATATAAAGGTTCTTCAAGCGATGCCATAGAAGAACCATTTTTGGTTCCACAAAGAACTTTTCAGTCAAAGGTTCTTTAAAGAACCATCTCTTTCTTACTTTTTAAAAATAATTTTAAGAACCTTCTTTCACCACAAATAACCTTTTGTGAAACAGAAAGGTTCTTCAGGTGTTAAATGTTCTTTATGGAACCATTTAGACAAAAAGGTTCTTCTATGGCATTGTGAAGCACCTTTATTTTTAAGAGTGTATGCCCCGTCTCTCTCAAACGTTTAGTTTTCTACAAAGTCCCTCCTTCTGACAAGCGCAGTCTGCTCTGATTGGCCAGCTGACCCAGTGCATTGTGATTGGCTGAACACCGCAAGCACTCGTCGGAAATGTAACGCCCCTTACCATAATCGCCAGCGTCATCTTTCAAAATAAATGTAAAGACAGAGCCCGAAAGGGGAACAGAGTCTCGTGACAGAGACAGTGATGAATATGTGTGTGCAGTACACAAGCCACGGTTAAGACAGCTGACTCCACTGTGATTTGTCTGTCTGTCTGTCTGTCTGTCTGTCTTGTTCTCTACACTACACTGCAGACGCACACACTCGCAGACGCACACACTCACAAACTCTCACACTGACACACACACACACACACACTTACTCTCTCTCACTCCCTTTGTTCAGACACTTTGCATTGCAATGCAAAAATGTGAGCATGTCCTCATGCTCCTGGCTCAGGCTCGCTCTTTTCTTTGAGGCTATGTTGCCTGCTGCAGAAAACAGCCGCTCAGATGGTGTTGAGGTGGCAGGGATGCAGAGGTAGAGCTTGGCCAACATGGGTTATCTTTCATTGTTAGCCTTCCACCACAATAATGGGTGTCTGTCTCTCTCTCTCTCTCTCTCTCTCTCTCTCACACGCGCGCACGCACGCACACACAATGCGCAAAACTCGGCATTTGAACTAGGGCTGCAACTAATGATTATTTTAATAATCGATTAATCTGTCGATTATTTTTTCGATGAATCGGATAAAAAACAAAAAAGCAAGAAAAGCATTAATTTCCAACCCTTTATTCAAAAACAGAACTAAAACCTTTAGAAAGTGCACAAACATGTTGCTCCTTGAACATCCCTGAGCTGTTATAATAATAATAATAAAATAAAATAAAAATGGACTTACACAAAAAACATACACATGTATGCTTTACATCTGCCAAATATATATACTTTTTTTTTTAAATAAAGTGCCACCTG
>NW_015506287.1:194180-220743 GCF_001515645.1 Sinocyclocheilus grahami
CTCCCATCCGTTGTCTGATTGGCATTTCGCAAAGATTCCTGGGTAGTTAAAGTGTGCGGAGCCTGCATCTATGCGGGCTTCGCGGAAGACCGCTTCAAGGGTACAAAGGGGGTGCTGCTGAGCACACTTCAGAGCGTTAAAATGCTGAATGGGACGGGCTACGGACTCGTAGACTCGGCGAGCACGCGCAATTTAAGTCCACGAGGCAAAGTCCACATGAAGTGCGCCATTTGGGACAGGGCCTAAATGAGGCGCCGAACTCTGCTAGCATCAGTGCGCGAGAGAGACCGAGTGTGTTCACTCCGCTCCGCGCTCAACTAAAGTTTTTTTTAATAATCAAACGTCTCCGCGTCGCGTGACACAACGAATCGATTATGAAATTCGTTGCCAACTCTTTTAGTAATCGATTTTTATCTATTTAATCGATTCGTTGTTGCAGCCCTAATTTGAACAGTCAATAGCAAATACTTAAACTAATAACAAAACAGTAGCTGATTCAGAAGCGCCAGATTGTCATAGCAAAGTCAGAATTACCTCGTCTCCTAGGTTCACGAAACGGTCATCCATAAAATGCATTGCTGTTCTGTTGTAAGTAATCTTAAAGATTCCTAAATGCATCTACTTTCGGAAGGCCAAATAAAGTGCTTTTGCTTTCGCCTAGAAACACACAGCGTCTCCCTGACATGCTGCTTCAACACTAACTGCGGTTACTGAAACCACACCTTCTTTCTTTGCGTGAACATTTGGGCGGCATTATGCTAATATTTCCACATAGTGAGGTAGATATGTGGGGGCGTGTTAGATCGAGCCGTTTCAGGGGGGCGTGGCAGAGTCTTAACTTTGATATAGAATATCTCTTTGGGTTTGAGACTTTAGTCTTTGCAACTTCAGGGATCTTGCACAATCAGCTTGTAACACCCTGAAGAGAAAGGAAAACTTGAAATCGCATCATATGACCCCTTTAAGACTGGTCATAATTTCTTAAAGTCAGTTATAAAAAGGGACAATGGTCTCATTTGAATCCAAAAGGTAAGTCTGATTACCTCTTGGCTAACAACTAGTTGGTCAAACTAGTTCTTAAGACACCGTCTTAACACAGTGGCTATGTTTATGCAACTGGCCCCTGGTCTCATTTCAGACACTGCTACCCTGTGGCTGCAAACATGTGTTTGACTGTAAGTCGTTAGTGGAGATGGAAACAGTGGTGGTGCAGAACCACATCTCTGTTTTTCACATCTTTCAGGTGTCGCTTTTTCCCGTCTGTGTAATTGGGCTTGTGCAGAGTAATTGGTTTATTTAGTAACGGTGGAGGCTATCTGAGATGTAGATGAGTTTTTCTTCATCAGATTTGGAGAAATGCAGCATTACATCACTTGCTCACCAATGGATGCACTGCAGTGAATGGGTGCCGTCAGCATGAGACTCCAAACACTGATAAAAACATCACAATAATCCACACCACTCCAGTCCATCAGTTAACATCTTGTGAAGCCAAAAGCTGCATGTTTGTAAGTGTTCCTGCAAAGCTGAAATGGCAGTGTTGCACTTAAAGTTTTCAGAACTTCCCTCATTTGATAGTTTTGCAATTGTTCTTGTCAAACAATCACCCAGTGAGAGTTTTTTGTTTAAGTCTGTTGTGCATATTATAGTTATATCACTTTTCACTACCAACCTTGTGGATTCAGTTCCTCTCTCTTTTACACACGTTTTTGCACATCCTAGAACCAAAAGGAATGTTATTAAAGGAATAGTTCACACAAAAAATTAAAATGTGTTCAGGCTATCTGAGATGTAGATGAGTTTTTCTTCATCAGATTTGGAGAAATGCAGCATTACATCACTTGCTCACCAATGGATGCTCTGCAGTGAATGGGTGCCGTCAGCATGAGACTCCAAACACTGATAAAAACATCACAATAATCCACATCACTCCAGTCCATCAGTTAACATCTTGTGAAGCCAAAAGCTGCATGTTTGTAAGAAACAAATCCATCAAGGCGTTTTAAAGGGGTCATATAATGCTGCTAAAAAGAACATTATTTAGTGTAATGAAATGTGTTTATGCGGTTTAAGGTAAAACAAAAAAAAAACATTATTTTCCACATACTGTACATTATTGTTTCTCCTCTATGCCCCACCTTTCTGAAACGCGTTTTCATTGAGTCATGGGAAGTGTCTTGTTATGGCAGGGCTTAGAGTCAGGGCAGAGCACTAAAGCCTAATGTGATCTGCACTCTGTTTGCTTTTCTGCTGCCAACGTCATCTTACACAAGCTCATCTGCTGCCATAGCTGCTTCCAGCTCACAATCACATAACTCATAATCAGTCAGTATGTTTATATTTAATATATATTTCATGTATACTATATATATTTTAATGTGGTATTTATTCCAGTGAGTGTATTTTAAGTAGATGCGGCTGTTAAGTTAGTATTATATTGTATTAATAGCTGTTTAGCACATGCTCATGTTCTGTGAAGAGTGCTGGTGGCCACATGAGTCAATGGTCAAATGCACTTCTTGGTCAGAGTGCTCGTCTGGTGAGGTATCAGTGCAAGCAAAGTAGGTATGTAAATGTAAACAGGCGGGGCATCTGCTCATAATATTGGGTCTGTGCATTGCATCTTGAAGTGTAACAGCTCAAGATGCAAAGCTGTCTGATGGAAAGTAACAATGAGGGCCTGATGCAAAAATCCCATTTTGTCCATATGGAATAATTGAATAAAATTTTCCTAGATCTTTTGACATGCAGAGCTGGGTAGATTACTTAAAAATTGTAATCCATTACTGATTCTAAATTACATGACAAAAATTGTAGTTGGTAACGTAATCCATTGCATTACACATTTTAGGTTATATAATCAACTACTTTTAGATTACCTTTGACCTATCTCGTTTTTCACGTTGATTTAAATTAGGGGTGCTCCGATTAATTGGCTACCGATCACAATCGGCCGATAATCGCTTTGGGATGATTGATCTGCGGTCTCTAAAAAGGCTGATCTCATAAAACCGATCTCAAGCTGATGACGCGCGCCTGCCATCACGTGAGAGGTTTGGCACGACATGTCTCAGTCTCTGTCCGGCCCAGGTGAAATAATTATAATGCTTTAGGTGAGGTACAATTCATATTTCTTCATTAAATAACTTATAAAGTAATTTGAAAACGTTTCTGTGAGACATAATTTCACAAACAGCGTGAGTGAACTACCGCGCGCACTCTCTTTCTCTCTCAAAATGCAAAAATTGTCTTCAAATCACATCGTGTCTGCACTATAAGTGAGCTGCATGCTGTACAGTTGACACTGGAATTGTCACATGCACTATCGAGGCAGTGTCGCATCGTCACTAAAGTTTATAAATTGCATTTTTTCTTTTTAATTCTTGCCAGTGTTTAAACCATTAAACACTCGCGTGCTCTCCTGAGACTGTGCACTCATGCACACTCGCAGCGCACACACACAACGCCAGGTTCACATTACTTTGCAGTGCGTATGTGGTGTGTATTTTTTCCTCGCTCATGTTAACGGATGAAAGCGTGCACACTGCACACGGCTGCGGTCCAGCAGTGCGTTCCAGGAGCGGTGCGTCTGCAGCAGTGCAGAGATCGTTTCTGCACAGAGTCTATGTTTGCTGCGCTGCACACGCTGAATTAAAGTAACAGCGCATTGTTTGCGGTAAATATGGTCATGCATTGACACAAAAATGTAGTAATTACACCATAAATGCATATAATTAAAGTCTACTGTGTTTCACAGTCAACACATAGGCTATGGCTTTTTGGCTAGGTTTAAAGGAAAAGAGCACTTTTAGATAAGGCAATAATTTTTAAGTTCTTAATTAAAGTTCTTTATGAACCACAGGATTGCTTGTAATAAAGATTTAAATGCAAAAAAAAAGGCAGTAGAGCTGACTGTTTCTGTCAATGGTAAGTTTTAATTTAGAATGTTTGTGATAACGTAAGAAAAGTAGTTGAAATGTTTTGCTTTAGCAACTTAATATATAAATCTAGAAGTAAATGCAAAAGTAAAAAGCATTGAATAATTGATGAAAGATTGTATTACTGTACTGTGTAAAAAAATAATCACAATATTGAAAAAGCCTTTTAAGTAACAATGTTTGGATTTAAAATCAAAATAATGGATTTTATGGATTTTAATGGATTTGTGTTTGTGGTAAACCGCCACAGATCAGGAGCAGACTCTTGTGTGAAAGCACAGTCCAGTCCGTGCTGCTTCTGTACCACACATATGGACTACATACGCACTGCAAACGGAGTATGTGTGAACCTCACATACAGCTCACAAAATCAGGCTTGCGCAGTGCAAGCAATTGTGCAACAATAACACGATTGTAAAAACAAAAATGCAGTGCATGATCAAACATTTAGGTGAGAGAAATATAGATTTTTTTCTTCATTAAATAACTTATAAAGTAATTTGAAAACGTTTCTGTGAGACATAATTTCACAAACAGCGTGAGTGAACTACCGCGCGCACTCTCTTTCTCTCTCAAAATGCAAAAATTGTCTTCAAATCACATCGTGTCTGCACTATAAGTGAGCTGCATGCTGTACAGTTGACACTGGAATTGTCACATGCACTATCGAGGCAGTGTCGCATCGTCACTAAAGTTTATAAATTGCATTTTTTCTTTTTAATTCTTGCCAGTGTTTAAACCATTAAACACTCGCGTGCTCTCCTGAGACTGTGCACTCATGCACACTCGCAGCGCACACACACAACGCCAGGTTCACATTACTTTGCAGTGCGTATGTGGTGTGTATTTTTTCCTCGCTCATGTTAACGGATGAAAGCGTGCACACTGCACACGGCTGCGGTCCAGCAGTGCGTTCCAGGAGCGGTGCGTCTGCAGCAGTGCAGAGATCGTTTCTGCACAGAGTCTATGTTTGCTGCGCTGCACACGCTGAATTAAAGTAACAGCACATTGTTTGCGGTAAATATGGTCATGCATTGACACAAAAAATGTAGTAATTACACCATAAATGCATATAATAAAAGTCTACTGTGTTTCACAGTCAACACATAGGCTATGGCTTTTTGGCTAGGTTTAAAGGAAAAGAGCACTTTTAGATAAGGCAATAATTTTTAAGTTCTTAATTAAAGTTCTTTATGAACCGCAGGATTGCTTGTAATAAAGATTTAAATGCAAAAGAAAAGGCAGTAGAGCTGACTGTTTCTGTCAATGGTAAGTTTTAATTTAGAATGTTTGTGATAACGTAAGAAAAGTAGTTTAAATGTTTTGCTTTAGCAACTTAATATATAAATCTAGAAGTAAATGCAAAAGTAAAAAGCATTGAATAATTGATGAAAGATTGTATTACTGTACTGTGTAAAAAAATAATCACAATATTGAAAAAGCCTTTTAAGTAACAATGTTTGGATTTAAAATCAAAATAATGGATTTTATGGATTTTAATGGATTTGTGTTTGTGGTAAACCGCCACAGATCAGGAGCAGACTCTTGTGTGAAAGCACAGTCCAGTCCGTGCTGCTTCTGTACCACACATATGGACTACATACGCACTGCAAACGGAGTATGTGTGAACCTCACATACAGCTCACAAAATCAGGCTTGCGCAGTGCAAGCAATTGTGCAACAATAACACGATTGTAAAAACAAAAATGCAGTGCATGATCAAACATTTAGGTGAGAGAAATATAGATTTTTTGAAAAATGTCTTAAAAATGACTCCCTCCACCCCTCAAATGAAAGAAATCCTCTCACAAGAGTCACCTAAGAGAAGAATTCATTTTCAAAAATGAAATTCAGGCCCTGAATAAATGTCTTGATTGGATCATCACTATAAATAATTCTACATGATAAAAAGAAGGCTTTAAAAAGATCAGTATTTGCGATCGGCCTCAAAAATCCTGATCGGAGCACCCCTAATTTAAATAGGACAATCTTGTACAATATTGACAATGACATAAAAAAAAGTAAGAGAGTAAGAAAATATATTCCATTTGTTGTTATTCACAACATGAAGTACATTAAACATTATATTACATTAAGGTATTTTATGCAGGGAATTTATGAGTTTAATGAAAAGCTAATAATTAATTAAATAATAAAAAATATTAAATTAAAACTATTTTAAAATGAGTCAAAATAAAACACTTGCTGAAAAAAATGAAATATTTTATTTGGTTATCTGCATGTTGTGTGACCATAACTAGGGCTGAACGATTTTGGAAAATAATCTAATTGCGATTTTTTTTGACCAAGATTGCGATTTAATATGCAATTATTTTTTAAAGCTCTTTATGTTCTGTATTATTCATCAAAGACGAGCTATAAATCATTGTATAGTATGACCAACACACTATTATATAGATTAAACATAAATGTTCTTTTCTGTAAGCCAGGCCTATATGTTACGATGAAATTAGGTGATGCATGAATTGATATGAATGACATTTTTATTTAACAACTACAATCACAGTATATTGACTGATTTGTTGAACTGTTCCAACCTTGTAAGTATGTAATAATTAAGACAACATAAAGCACTGACAAATAAGCCGACATTAATATGAAAGTCAGTAACAAATCACACACACTAAAGTAGATTGCAGAAATATAAAAACAAATCTGTTGCTTTACCACACTACTTTAGGTCATTCAAAGTCACTGTAATAAACATATGTAAACATGTGGACTGCACTAAACACTGTCTGTTAACTTTAGACCAGTGGTTCTCAAACTTTTTTGGTCGCGCCCCCCTTTAAATCTATTAAAAAAATCTGCCCTCCCGCCTTTCCCGAATCCCCATCCCACCTCAGACTACCAAATAATTTCACTAAACATTATGAAAAATTAATGCTTTTTTAATTGAAAAAACCTACAGGGAAAAAAACACATGCATCACTTGAAACATTGAAAAATAGCATAGAGAGAATAACTGTTGTTATTATTATTATTCTCTCTGTTATTTATTTATTTTTTGTGGGTTTCATGCTGTCCGTTAAGGCATAGGACACACACAGGCTTTCCTGCTCACAAACGACATTAAACACCATGTCTACACCAGACACGAGCGGTAAAATACAGTAGAACCATTATAATCAGTGACGTTGTGTACACTGGATGCGGTGCAACATTAAACTGATGCCTTGTTCTATTTATGACATACTGACACAAAGTTAAAATGATTTGCAATGGTCGCTTTGTCGCGTCCAGTGTAGAGCTGTTGCGGCGCGATGCGACAACTGTAGTGTCTGGTATAGACGGTATAGATAGTGAAGCCGAGAGCAAGATATGCCTCGTCATATTTTCTGCATTTAGCTTTTAAATGACCAGCACCTGCCTGGGTCTGTGCGACTTCATCTATGGCTTTTCTCTTCCCTTTCACAAACCGATCCATCTCCCATTCTAAGTTACGTCCTTTGGCTGTTTACGGTTTTATTTCTTTCTTTTTTTTTCTTCTGATGGCCCGTGCTCGACTTGAAGCAGCGCTGCTTAGACCGATGAGTGTGTCATCAAAGTACTGCGAGAGCTATAAGAGAGCGCGGACGTCTCCTTATGCTTTCTCTCGCGGTACTTTGATGTCATACCTGATCTTCAAGTCGAACACACCTCTTTACTCTCGCGTGTCACGTGACCGAGTGTAATCGCAGCCTCTGCGATTGAAAAATCGTAATCGCAAATGCAATTAATCGTTCAGCCCTAACCATAAGCAACGTTAGAGAACCGTGAACATGCAAATGTGATATTTCATTATTAAAATATTTATTTAAAAATTTCAGGTGTACTTCAAATAAAAATATATCAGGTCAAAGAGGATCAGATGACAAAAAGTTAGTTTCAATTTGTGGATTTTAATGTGTTTAAAAGACAAACGCTTTCCAAAGTAATTCATGGTAAAATAACCGACTGAGTGATAATTCAAATAAAAATTAACGTGTTCATCAGTAGTTGATTATTGAAAAATGATTGCTATTTTGTGAATATGTAATGATGTAATCCATAAAAAGTTGGCTAATTGTAGTCTGATTACAAGTATTTTAAAATGTAATTTAATCTAATTACAAGTACTTAATTTTTGGAATCTGATTACGTAATCCAAATTACATTTAATCAGTTACTATCCAGCTCTGTTGAATCCAAAGTCACTGTACGATAAAAGCATCATGTAAGTTTCAGAACTCAGAGTTTTCTTGTAAGTCTAAAAACAGAAGTCAAGCTGCCAAAATAGGGCTGCACGATTAATCGAATGCGATTGTCATGCACATCTTGTCAGTAAAGCCGGTTCTGTGATTAGTAGTAAATCTCCATCACCTGCTTTCAGATGGAGCAGCATTTACTACACAGAGCCAAAGTTCTCTGACAAGCTACGCTAAAAAAAAATCGCAGACGATATAATCGTACGATTATGAAATCGTTCGCGATAATGACAGCTGTTTGCGTAGCTTCTCGGTGAACTACGGCTCTGCGTAGTAAATGCTGCTCCATCTGAAAGCACATGAAAATACCACATTTAAAGGTGCAATAGGTGATTGTCTTCAGAAATTTTTTTGTTATGCTTGTTGAAAGTCTCTTCACATCCCGATAGCAATCATTCATTTAAGTGGTCTAAATGTATTTGTCTGTATTTATATATTCTGTGGAAGGTGTAGGACCAAGAAATGTTTGTCCAATCAAAACGCTCAATCCGAGCGTTTTAATTCGCTTTCCTACCTGCCTGTCAATGTATGTATGAGCATACCTCTGCGCACCCTGTTCGCGCAGACAGGATACGTCATCAACGCGTTCATGCACGCTGTGCAGACAGAGCTAGAATGGCAGACAAACATCAATAACCAGATCTTCCTTCCTGGTATTGTAGTACTTTTAAAGTTTTCTCATTGGTGAATGACGCATGATGTAGCCCAGCGCAGCGGTTCCCAATTCCAGTCCTCATGCCCCCGCGCTCTGCATATTTTGAATGTCTCGCTTAGTAAACACGCCCGATTCAGATAACCAGCTCGTTAGAAGTGAGCTACATGCATTAACTGTGTTCCGATTGATATGATCCCTACACTGTGTTCATTGCTCCCTCCTCCCTGAGCAGGGGAAATCCGTTGAAGTTTACTTCACTTCGGAACATGGGCTGGAATTGGGAACCGCTGATGTAGCCTATTGTAGTAATGTTGTTTCTGGTATTCTGGTCTGTGTGCGTAAATGCGTTCAGGGGGCGTGGCTTTGGACGGTGATTGCAGGGAGGGTGGGAAGTTTGTTTTCAGTGCTATCAGGCTAAAGTTAACATTTTCCAAGATCTCCTACTGCACCTTTAATAACATGTTTTTACCCCAAACACATTTCATAACGCCAGTCGAGTGTTTGAAATAAATCCTTCTGTGAGATGATGTGACATCTTACACAGAATAAGGCACGCAACATTTCATGGTATTCTAAGCAGTGATAAAGGCTTTGCATTATTATATACTTTATTATAATAAAAATTAGAATAATAAGAAATCAGATAAACCATATATTGCCGTAGTCGTGTGTTTATTAGTCACGTTGAATTAATGAAAGCATTTAACACTAGAACTACCAGAATTCTATAACTACTAGAATGGCCATAGCGGTCATTGACTGTTCATAGTAGACTGAACTGAATGCCGTTTTTGTCAAAGCATATTTACATTCGAAGCTACTTTTGAGGTTTTACAATGAAGCTTTGAATGTCTGTTGTCATATTTTATCACCCTAAAAAATACGATATTTTTTGTAATATTTAATTGTGTAAGAGCTACATAGACTGCTCCCGAATGTGCGTGTCTTGCTTTGTGTCCGGCAAGCGGGAGAGCAAAAGTTTTTCACCGCAGTGAAAATGTTGTATTTGAAAGTCTAAATGCCAACAAATATGAACCGAAGCAGAATATTTCTGTAGATAAAACATGTTGTGAATTTTGGAAATAATTACATACATCTTTTTTCAATACATTTTTACTTTTGTACTTTACAACGCTCTGGAGTTATTGGAAATGTTTGGATCAGATGAGTTGGAAACAATTCTATGCAGCCACCACTGGAATCGTGATCCATGAATAAATGGATCTGTTATGATAGTATAGATAATAATAAACAAAAAAAAAGCCTAATTAGTTTGTTTTATTTCACAATATCAGACTTTTTGGGGCTAAAATTAGCCTATATGCATTAGCTATAGCATTACACTAGCATAAAAACAATACACTAATAGCCATTATTATTATGACTATTTTGTCATAACATTGAAGTAGGCTATTATTGATAACAGCCAGGCTATAATCTTCCAACCTAACATAGCCTACCTGGAACCGTGGCAGATTGAATGACAGCAGTTGTTGTATTGGAGGTGTCCACCTGGCTTTTTTGCGAACAGGAATTTTAGCTTAGCAATAGAATATAAAAACAACTAGAACAAAAGTTGCTAGGCAACAGTGCATCTTCAAACGCGAGAAAAAGTCGCAAAAGCAGAAATGATATGCCGTCTGTAATGCGAACGGTCAACTTGACCGCTTTGGCCATTCAAGATAGAAATACACAGAACTCTTTTGTGTTTTATAATTTTAATAAAATAGCAATGTTATAATAAAATATACGCTCATTTAGGAAAAGTCAGGGACTTATAGTTATATGGGTTTTATTTCAACAAAGTTATTACATTTTAAAATTTAAAAACAGTCAAAATGACTGCCTTGGTAGTTCTAGTGTTAAATCTCCTGTTTATTCAGCAACGGCTATAGGCATTTCCTGGGTTTCTTCTGCGGGGCGTATTTGGAGTTTCAAAGTGAGAGCACCCTCTGGCCTTCGGATGGAGATTTACTACGGATCACAGAACCGTGCTTCACAGAAAGATGCGCATGACAATCGCAGCTTCTGCCTAATCGCGATTTCGATTTAATTTCGATTTATCGTCCTATGCCAAGATGACTCATTTTTGGAATTTGTCACGTAGTGACAGCAAAGTGCAATGAAAAACCGGCTCTGCAGAATCAGATCAACACCTGTTTCTATGTGCGCATGTTCTAGGTAAATGATGAGAGCTAGTCGATTCAGTATTTGCAGAGAGATTAAAACTAAAAGACGATGCGATGTCAGCTATATTGGATCCAACAGTAATGTCGCAACTCATAAGTAACTGTTTTTATCGTGGGGCACTATTGCTTTGTCTGTTTCAGATAATTTGATATGTACGGAGTATGTGTTTTTAACCTTAAAGGGGTGGTTCACTGGGTTTTTTCTAGGCTTGATTGTGTTTATGGGGTGCAGTCTAACATGTTAATGCCTCGTTTAAAAAAAATATATATTTTTTTCACATAATTTACCTTTATTCCACACCGCTCTGTTCCTTCTCTGAGAAACGGGCTGATCTTTTCCTGTTTTTATGAAGCCCCGCCCTCCGAAATAGGCGATGGGGTCTGATTGGTTAGCTAGCCCAATGTGTTGTGATTGGCTAAACCGCCTCTAGTGCGCGTCTAAGCAAGTATAATTGGAACAGTTCATTGTCGGAGCTGAGCTGAATGAGAGAGTGAGAGAGAGAGACAGAGAGAGAGAGAGCGTGTGCAGAGCAGGGGAATGCGAGGATCAGTATTAAGAACCGCTGATTAAGAAATCACATTGATTTTGAAACTTGTGAATCCATTAGAATTGTTAGAAGACAGATTCATATATGAACAGATTTTTACGTGCACCTCTAGTTTTCTCTTCCTCTTCTCTAAAGCAGTGCAGCATGGTCTCGCCCCCTTTGCTGCCTTTTCCCGGGGGCGGGGTTTATCTGGGTTTGTGACGTCACGAACCCGGGAAGTAACTTGTTGTAGTCCCTACCAGCCGTTTTTGTAGGCATTAAACTGCCAGAAATTTAAAAGACGATATCTCCGTTTGCATTGAACTTTCAGCTTCGTAACTTTGCAGATATTGTTTATGCTCAAACAGCAACATTATACACTAACTAACGTTAAAAAAGTGAAATCGCAATGAACCACCCCTTTAATCACAGCAGCGTCCATCTATAAAGGATGTAGGCTGTCAAACAGACACGAATAATTTTACACAGCTGTGCTTTTCGAACCGTTAGCCAATCATAGAAGGGGGCTTATATTTCTGAGTCTAGAATGAGCCACACTGATCCAGTCGGTGCGTTTTGATGATGGGGGTTGAAAACAGGACAGAAAAGAGCCTATTACTTCTGAATTATGGTGTTTTTAATGTTAAAAATCTTCTAAGTGGACGTCAGAGAACGGTACAATTTGACCCCTTTAATAATAACTTATGAACCAGACAAACCTACTGTCTCCAGGGTTGATAATCGATGTTATGGGTTTTTGTTATAGCCATCAGCCAACATTATCTCACCCACTCCCATGAATCAATACGAATGACGTAATGGAGTTTGGAATAATTACGTTTTTTTTTTAAAGAAGTCTCTTATTCTCAAGGCTGTGTTGATTTGATGATGAATACAGTAAGAACAGCTATATTCTGGACATTGTTTTTATATATTTTAAAACTTTAAATCAATACTTTAATATAACCTCATTTTTAATTGTCATTCACAAGGCTTCATGGGATTGTATTTCTTATCTTTGTTAAAGCCATTAAGTACGTAGTCATGCATCTGTTCTCTTTTCAAGTACTTTTTTCTTTCAAATCAGAGTTTGTGATGTTGTACTTCTCCCTCTAGCCCGTTTGGTCTGTAGCTTATAACCTTTTCCTAGAGACTTTTTTAATGAGAAAAATTAATAGAAAAATATACTTTGGAGACCACGGTCACTGAAAAAGTGAGCAGTCTATAGACTTTCATTATAGCCTATCAATCAAATGACAATAGTGAGCAAACCACTCTTTGTTTGCTTAAGTAATTACATGAACAACAGTGTTTACTTATGATCAATGGTTGTTTTCATTTAATATTTATTAACTTTTAATTTTTTAGATAAAGGTGTGTTCTCAGTAGCTTATTAGTTTTTACTGCAATATCGCAACTAGTACTGAGTTCAATGAAATTTCACTGGTCTGATTAATCAGTCAACTGTTAAATACTTGACATTGTCCCTGTAGATGTAAAAATAGTATTTGGCAAATACAAAATACATGTTTTCCATCTTCAAAGCATTTCCACATGAAAGACTGAATAAGATGTGCTGAGTAACCTCTCAACTCTACATTAGCAAAGGAAACGGCTCGTTCTCAACACTAATAGCCAAGAAAGTGATTTATTTTGGGAATGGGGACTTTAATGAACAACTTAACTAAATTTGCAATTGCAGTTGACATATGTTTCTGTAGGCTTAATCATTTTTGTTGTGATGTGTTTACTTGGCCGTCTGGATTTCTCCACGAGAGTCTAGTTATATAGAGAATGACACATGTATTCTGGCAATAGTCTATACGATCCATCATCATTTATATTACATTTACATTTGGGATGGGCATTTTCCAAAAATTTTGCATTCAAATATTTTGGGCTCAGAAAAAATGAATATTCGCAAATGTGTTTATTTAAAGGAGGTTTAATGAGAAAGACGTTATTTTTAATTATCAAGTTTTTGTCATGATTTCTGAACAAGCTTATGATTAGCCGTTACACAACAATGTTCTACAATAACGTTATGTTATAAGGTTTTATTTTGGTTGAAAACTTGTGTAAACAAAAAAAAATACATAAAAAAAGCATTCAAGATCAAGCAGAGCAAATGGAATTTTAGCATAGCAATAGAATATAAAAACAACTAGAACAAAAGTTGCTTGGCAACAGTGACATGCATCTTCAAACCCGGGAAAAAGTCGCAAAAGCAGAAATGATACGCCGTCTGTAATGCGAACGGTCAATTTGACCGCTTTGGCCATTCAAGATAGAAATACACAGAACTCTTTTGTGTTTTGTAATTTTAATAAAATAACAATGTTATAATAAAATATACACACATTTAGGAAAAGTCAGGGTCTTATAGTTATATGGGTTTTATTTCAACAAAGTTATTACATTTTAAAATTTATAAATGGTCAAAAAGACTGCCTTGGTAGTTCTAGTGTTAAATCTCCTGTTTATTCAGCAACGGCTATAGGCATTTCCTGGGTTTCTTCTGCGGGGCGTATTTGGAGTTTCAAAGTGAGAGCACCCTCTGGCCTTCGGATGGAGATTTACTACGGATCACAGAACCGTGCTTCACAGAAAGATGCGCATGACAATCGCAGCTTCTGCCTAATCGCGATTTCGATTTAATTTCGATTTATCGTCCTATGCCAAGATGACTCATTTTTGGAATTTGTCACGTAGTGACAGCAAAGTGCAATGAAAAACCGGCTCTGCAGAATCAGATCAACACCTGTTTCTATGTGCGCATGTCGGCTATAGGCATTTCCTGGGGTTCTTCTGCAGGGCGTATTTGGAGTTTCAAAGTGAGAGCACCCTCTGGCCTTCGGATGGAGATTTACTACGGATCACAGAACCGTGCTTCACAGAAAGATGCGCATGACAATCGCAGCTTCTGCCTAATCGCGATTTCGATTTAATTTCGATTTATCGTCCTATGCCAAGATGACTCATTTTTGGAATTTGTCACGTAGTGACAGCAAAGTGCAATGAAAAACCGGCTCTGCAGAATCAGATCAACACCTGTTTCTATGTGCGCATGTTCTAGGTAAATGATGAGAGCTAGTCGATTCAGTATTTGCAGAGAGATTAAAACTAAAAGACGATGCGATTTCAGCTATATTGGATCCGACAGTAATGTCGCAACTCATAAGTAACAGTGTTTTTATCGTGGGTCACTATTGCTTTGTCTGTTTCAGATAATTTGATATGTACTGAGTATGCGTTTTTAAAGGGGTCATATAATGCGATTTCAAGATTTCCTTTCTCTTTGGAACCCCTTTAACCTTAAACGGGTGGTTCACTGGGTTTTTTCAAGGCTTGATTGTGTTTATGGGGTGCAGTCTAACATGTGTTAATGCCTCATTTAAAATAAAAACAAAAAAAAACATTATTTTTCACATAATTTACCTTTATTCCACACCACTCTGTCTTCTGTGTCTCCGCACTGATTTAATGTGATTTCTCATTGTGGTGGTGATATTATGATAAATCAGTTTCACTAATTCTTTTGATCAGAAGTAATTACATTTTATCAAATCATTTTAGTAAGATAATTTAGATCAAAGTAAATCCAAACTTCGCGAGTCAGATGACGACATTCTGTGATCAAATACTATCAACTTGTTAACACGCTCCACAGTAGGGTTGTGCCGATAGCCAGAGATATCAACGATAGCAGATGTCTTTGTCGATAGTCAAGACGATATTAGGCTCATTCTCCTATAAATGTATTAAATAATAATCTTCCATCTTCAAAGCATATGAAGCATATATATATGTGCAATATTTTAACCGAGCCCTCACTAACTGAGTTTAATGCCACAGTTATGTTAGAACACATCTCATTATTGTTTCTGTGGTGGTGCGTCGGGCTCATCATGGGGCGCGCGGTCCGGAGCACTGTTTGACTCATGTATCTGTTTAATTTAAATGTACTCCAAATATATTATCTTACCTGTTTTAAATACTTTATATTTAACGTGTTCGTTTATGTCCAATATTTAGTGTTAAACTGTTGGTCTTTAAAATAAATCTACTTTTGATTTTCACCGTTGACTGATTTTGCAGACCAGACTGATAACTTCCGTGCGTCGATGCGTCACAGGACGCACGGTCCTAATAGCGATGTATGACTGTTGTATCCGAATATATATGAACTAGCTGTTTTAAATATTTTTGTATTTAATATGTTTACTGGTGTAAACTGAACTGGTGATATGATGATTTGAAAAATGACCATATCGCCCAACACTACTCCACAGCGCCACCCAGTGCATTTAGTTATAACTGCTTAGGATTTATCATGGATTCCCATTCATTTACGGCCAGCAAATCAACACCTAGTAAAATTCGAATAGTGTTTATATTGTTCGAATAATAATTACAGACCGAATATTCGAATGTTCGACTATTCGTGCACACCCCTAATTTACATTTAGTCATTTAGCAGACACTTTTATCCAAAGCGACTTACAATCAAAACCAACAAAAGAGCAATAATATGGAAGTGCTATGACAAGTCTTGGTTAGCCTAATGTAGTACATGTAGCAAGGTTTTTTTTGTATAATAAATGACAAGAAAACAAGTTAGAATATAAGAAGATTTTAGGTAAAGGGCTCTAGAGCCAGAGGTGGTTTTGTAGGCAAACATCAGTGCCTTAAATTTTATACGAGCAGCTATTGGTAGCCAGTGCAAATGGATGAACATATAGGTGTGACATGCATTCTTTTCAACTCGTTAAAGACTAATCTTGCAGCCACATTCTGGATTAGTTGTAGAGGTTTGATAGAACTGGCTGAAAGACCTGCCAAGAGAGCATTGCAATAGTCTGGACTAGGTATGGGCCGGTATGAGATTCTGACGGTATGATAACCTTAGATAAATATATCACGGTATTGCGATTACAGCTCTAAAATATGTTATTTTAAAATGTCTGGGTAAAAAACAAAACAAATTTTCCCACTGAATACAATAAATTTTATTTTTAAGAAACATAGAACATTTTGGAACACTCCATAAACATGACAGGCTAAATAATTAAAATAAATAATTGAATTCTTCGTAATTAAATTAAGTGCAGTCACTTAAGCGGGCCTAAACCTGCAGCTCAACAAGGTTTTTGGAGACATGCTCACTTTCTACACATTCCTCTTTCAGTCCAAGTTATGATCCAGGAATGTTCTCCTTTCCTGGATTAAGTGTGGAGCGGTGAGGTGCGAGGATGTGTGCACATACACATAAGGAAAGAGAGAGCGCGAGTGTCACACACACACACACACACACACACACACACACACACACACACACACGGTCTTTCTCCATACAACACTCAAACAGTGGCAAAGACACCTGAGAGCCAGCAGTTTGTTTGTTTTTTAAATGTCGTGATTTTTAACAGATGTAAACAATGGCATCTGAGGCTTAAAAGTATAGACGTGATACCAGCTAAATTTAATTATTGTACTAAACTGCAGAAACGTAGTACTTTAGTCCGCTATTCCTTGCTCTGTGAAGTAATGTTAACGTGAGGGAGCAAACTAGTTCACGTTTGCTAGTTAATTAGCCATGTTATCTGCCTCGGTAGCAAGCCAAATAGTATTTATTTCAACACTGAAACAAACGGCGGGGGGGTCTCTGTCTTGATCGGGGGTGAAAGAGGGAGAAATGAAGATGACACAGATATATAGTTTATGTACGACCTGGAAGTATTTATTTAGCGATCGGCGCTAAAACGCCATCTGTACGGAACATCATGTACGGAACATGGTTAGTCTACGTTACACGAACAATTCCCATACGGCAGAGTTCATCTTTTTCGACGGGGGAAAAAGTTCCAGGGATTCACCTCCTTCGGCCATCCCACACACCGGTGACTCTCACTGACTGACTGCTCGCAGCAACCGGAGAGGTCGTGTGACTCGTTACACTCTTCGCTGCACACAACTGAGGGAGTCCTGCACTTTCCGTCTTTGATGACACGTAAAAAAAACTGTGCATACCGCAGGAACGATATAACGGAAAATTGTTGTGGTTTTGGAAACCGTGACGTAGGGCTGGACAATAATTCAATATCAATATGTATCGCGATTCTAGTCTGGACAGAACAAGAACTCGAACAAGGAGTTGGGAAGCATGAAAGAAAGGGCCTGATCTTCGTAATGTTGTATAAAGCAAACTTGCAGGACCGGGCAGTTTTAGCAATGTGGTTTGAGAAATTCAGCTGATCATCAATCACAATTCTAAGGTTTCTGGCTGTCTTTGAAGGAGTTATGTTTGATGCGTCTAGCTATCTTGCGTCTAGCAAGAAATGTCTGATAGACATGCTGAGATGCAAACAACTGTCGTCAGATCATCAAGATGGAATGAGAGGTAGAGTTGAGTGTCATCAGCATAACATGGATTTTCATATCACTGCTTCTAAATGACAGAACCTAGTGATGCCATGCAGACAGAAAAGAGAAGTGGTCCAAAAACTGGGGCACCCCAGTAACTAGATCCACCCAAAGCTGTTTTTTTTCTCAATACAAGTGCTTCTGTACATTAAAATTGACACAACATTTTTGATATGTAGAATGTCATCAAAATGTCCTAATATATATTCTCTTTTGGCCTTTCAGTTGTTTTATTAATCCTTTGTTCTTGGTCCAAGTTAGACAAATGTTTCACACTAAACAAGCTGCTGTGAGTGTGGGAGATGCTGATGTTTAGGTGCTTATTTGGGCTTTTAGACGGGTCACTCCAGGATAAGGAAGTAGCTGTGAGTCAGTGATGGCCTTCCTGACCGCTCATCTCATTAGCTGCCGCTTCCCAAATGAATGTTTAATTAAAGGTGCTTTAGTGGAGCGGCAGACTCATTCTTCACAGTGAAAGTCACAGACTGTTACATAATACGCAGAGCAGATGAGCGCCCTCTCAAACTGCCTTTGTTAAATAACTCTGAATTAAGAGTAAATTTAGCCATGGAGCAGGAAAGGGAAGCGTCACGCAGCTGTGCCTCAGATTTATTTGGCGCTCTGCTTTGGTCACCTCAGCGGATAATTGCAAGCTTTTCTGTGTAAGGATCAGCTCTGAAAAGAGATACGGCATCACTTGCTCTCCAATTAATTTGATATACAGGTGCATCTCAATAAATTAGAATGTCGTGGAAAAGTTCATTTATTTCAGTAATTCAACTCAAATTGTGAAACTCGTGTATTAAATAAATTCAGTGCACACAGACTGAAGTAGTTTAAGTCTTTGGTTCTTTTAATTGTGATGATTTTGGCTCACATTTAACAAAAACCCACCAATTCACTATCTCAACAAATTAGAATACTTCATAAGACCAATAAAAAAACATTTTTAGTGAATTGTTGGCCTTCTGGAAAGTATGTTCATTTACTGTACATGTACTCAATACTTGGTAGGGGCTCCTTTTGCTTTAATTACTGCCTCAATTCGGCGTGGCATGGAGGTGATCAGTTTGTGGCACTGCTGAGGTGGTATGGAAGCCCAGGTTTCTTTGACAGTGGCCTTCAGCTCATCTGCATTTTTTGGTCTCTTGTTTCTCATTTTCCTCTTGACAATACCCCATAGATTCTCTATGGGGTTCAGGTCTGGTGAGTTTGCTGGCCAGTCAAGCACACCAACACCTAGGGCTGTCCCGATAACCGCAATACCGCGCTATTGACGAGCAAACCGCAGAGGAATGCAAGAACCGCAGCAACCGCGATTTTTGCCTGTTTTATTTTTTCGTAAGGTTATGCCCTTCTCGTTTTACACTTCATGCATGTGGACTGAATATTAAACAAGTTAGTAATGATAACATAATGTGTACCATGCTGATTTGTACAGAGGCTCCGTAGATTTGCACTTAACAAGCCTAAACAGACAGTGAATGAGACTGAGTGCGTGCGATTACTTGCGTCTGTCCTCCAGGCTGAGTTATATATATTTGTGAAAATAAGTTGTCATGTCCAAGGACATAACATCTTAGCATCGACGCATAGCTGGTCAGCGGAGCCTTCTAAAGTGGCGCTCAAAGTTAAAATGATTTCAACAGCGTGTTTCATTACGTCTCTTTGAATGAGTGAATCAGTGTTTTTGAACGTGTAGTTGAATGACAGTCCCACCATGTCTCCCCGTCAACTGTTCGCTCAAATGAAGCCAACAGAGCAAAAACACTGCAGGTTTCACCAGATGATGGGGTAAGAAAATATCGATGCACGTCGATTCTCAAAAACTGAATATCGATATTTAAAGAAAAAAATCATACAAGATTAGGCTGGACGATATGGCAAAAATGTACACGGTCGATACGATATAATTCCGATATCGATATGAACACTATTTATCTGAAATAGAAATCTTTTGTAACATTATAAATGCCTTTATCATCACTTTTGATCAATTTTAAGCATCCTTGCTAAATGTATTAATTTCTATAATTTCTTTCCCCAAAAAAATTATAAAAATTCTACTGAATGGAATGGTGTATAATGTTACAAAAGCTTTTTATTTCAGATAAATGCTGATCTTTGGATCTTTCTATTCATCAAAGAATCCTGAAAAAAAATTTACTCAACTGTTTTAAATATTGATAATCAGCAAATCAGCATATTAGAATGATTGCTGAAGGATCATGTGACACTGAAGACTGGAGTAATGATGCTGAAAATTTAGCTATGTATGATCACAGGAATAAATTACATTTTAAAATCTATTCAAATAGAAAGCAATTTTAAATAGTAAAAATATTTCAACATTTTACTATTTTTGCTGTACTTTGGATCAAATAAATGCAGCCTTGGTGAGCAGAAGATAATTCTTTAAAAAAATATATAAAAAAATATTTTGACTGCTAGTGTAGGCTGCTTATTCTTATAGATTGAAACAAATGTGCTTCAGCCAGAAAAAAGGGTATGAAAAGTGCTCCAGAGTCGCTGCAGAAAACAAAAAAATTGAACAACAACAAAAACTGGAAATGTTGCTGGAGACGGGCTTATTTAAAATGAAAACTCATTCTCTGCCAGCAGGAGGCGCTTTTAGAGTGATAAAACTAGCGGTTTCCCCAGTAACGGCTGTAATCAAAGCAGCTCCGCGCATGAACGCTTTATCAGATCAAATGAAAATGCCATCGAAACTTATCTGAAGACGCTCGGTTCCCTTCAGAGATACATTCATATAAAACACCCGCGCCGTGTTATGATTTTGAAACGTGCAGTGCTCATGTTTATTCAACGAAGTCAAACGCCACAAATTTAAATCAATATATGGGAAACTGGTAATGTATATCGAAATATCGGAAATGTGTTTAAAAATCATATCACCGTTATTGAAAAAAATTATATCGCGATACATATTGATATTGAATTATTGTCCAGCCAAAATCATCACAATTAAAAGAACCAAAGACTTAAACTACTTCAGTCTGTGTGCATTGAATTTATTTAATACACGAGTTTCGCAATTTGAGTTGAATTACTGAAATAAATGAACTTTTCCACGACATTCTAATTTATTGAGATGCACCTGTACTTGATTAGCCGCCTCATTCTGCTGTTGTGCTGAATTATTACAGTCTGTGTTTCAATATCTCTATAATGTGGATTATCAGCACACACACACACAAATGCTATTAACACAACTGAAAGAGAAGAGTCATGCGACACAGAAGTTTTGAGTTTTGCACAATACAGACCAGGTCCTGTGTCAGATATCCCTCTGCATTGTTTTTCTTTGTCATCTTATTTTTCTTTTTAACAATACAGCTTTGTTTGCTATGCTCGGTCAGTGTCAAAATATATTGAAATAAGTTGTGAATCCAAATCAGTTACTTACACTGCCTTACAAGTAGTGTTAATTTTGTCACTTTGACAGTTCACTTTTGGTTTAGTAGAAGTTAGTTAGAGTTAGGGGCCATTCACATATCGCGTTTTTTGCGTGCTCAAGTTAGTTATTTCAAATGTAGACGGGCGGCAGGCGCGCTCATAATGGAAGCGACGCGATGCGCTAATTTTTTCCAGGCGCTTCTGCGCCGCATCGAGATAAAAATTTTTCAACTTTCAGAATGCTGCAAGCGCACCACGGGTCATGTGACAAGAACCAACCAATCAGCTTCATCCTTTCCCGTAAACAACATTGAAAACTCAGTCAAGATGAAGGAACAGCTGATCATAGCTGTACAGGGATAGCCATTTTTAAATAAATTTAGTAGCAGAGCTACTGCAAGCCATTTTTAGTGCTGCAAATCCATTTATCCTTTGCTGAAACTTCCGCGTCTTCATGAAGTGCGCAGGTCAGGGTTGCTTAGCAACGGCAGACGCCTCTGGAGCGCAAGTGCCCGAACGCTTTGGGGGGAAAAGGAGAAAGCGGTATGTGAACGTCCCTTTAGAGTGGTAGAAACGGCGCTTTCCCCAGTAATGACTGTAATCATGAATGCTACTTTATCAGATAAAATGAAAATGCCTTCGAAACTTTTCTGAAGACTGCCAGTTCCCTTAAAGGTGCAGTAGGAGATCTCGGATAATGCTAACTTTAGCCTGATAGCACTGAAAGTGAACGTCCCACCCTCCCTGCAATCGCTGTCCAAAGCCACGCCCCCTGAACGCATTTACGCACACAGACCAGAATACCAGAGACAACATTACTACAATAGGCTACAGCGGTTCCCAATTCCGTTTCTCGTGCCCCCCGCCCCGCCCGCTCTGCACATTTGTATCTCTTACATGGGCGTCATGCACTCATTATTTATGAGGGCACAAGTTGGGGGGGTTGTCATGTGACCAGGGGTTTGAAGTAACAAATTACAAATACTCACGTTACAGTAATTAAGTAGTTTCTATCAGTAATTTTACTTTTTTGAGTAGTTTAAAAATTGTGTACTTTTAATTGAGTACATTTTAAGTGATGTATCGGTACTTTTACTCCGCTATTTTCCTCCCTTTGTGGTCGTTACATGCTTATTTTAATTTCATTTTTATAGATAGAGAGATAGTAATAGGTCTCGTGACTTTCGTCAAATCAAATGGTGCATAGAAAACTTTAACCGCCAACTGTTTATCATGGCTGCTGGAATGCAATCCCACTCACTTATGAGACGCGTGATCTGCGCTGCCTCGTCTCTTTCTCGCGTGCGTTCTGCAGCAGTCACTTGGATAAGTCGTTGTTGTTGCTTGTTGAACTTGTTGACTTTTGATGAGTTTGAGCGCGTGATGCGCGCTGTGAAAAAGTGTGTTGGAAAAATAAATTGAGGACCAATCTGCATCTTATTGATGACCCGTGGCGTTAATATACTGCATCTGTGCAGCGCGTGATGCAATAAAACGGCAGCTTGTTAATAAACGTTTTTAAAATTTTTTTATCCATTTTATACAATCCGCCTTCATTTAGCAAGTGCACTCGCGCAAAAATAATTTTCAAGTTCAACACTTCTTGTTCCATTCAGTTGTGGATGCTGCTGATTCACAGAGACCGCTGCGGCTCAGCAAAGAGACATGCGTGTGTGTGCGTGCGTGCGTGTGTGTTTTCTTTTGAAAAAGTTTCCCCAGAAATACTTTGCTATTTAATGCATTTTTCCTTACAAATTGTATTATCAGCATAACAATTCGAGTAAATGTGTAAAAGGTATGGCATGATGCCATCCTTCTAGAACAATGTGCATTTATGTTAAAATTGTAACAAATTATCAAGTTTAGTTATTCTTATTTCTTTATTGCAAAACGCTAAAACTGGCACCGTTTTGGAGAGAAATGGGCTCTCATTTTAACCCATATCATGGTGTGTCTTTCAGTATTCTTTCCCCCACTGCATGTGACACACAGTCACGACAGCTCATGTTTTATTTATTTTTTCCTGTTTATTCGAAACATTTCCAAACGCATTAACTATATCATGAAATATCTTGATTCTCACCTTTATAGATGTTGATCTATAGTGGACGATGGTCAAAGTAACCTCATAATGTAGTTAATTAACTATGCATAAAAACCTGTGTTTACTTAATTAACAGATATATGGGTGTCATGCCATAACATATTTTTAATACGACTGACTTTATATTTAATGTGAATTTAACATTGAAAGTCAATGTGAATAAAAGCATTGCAAGTTAGGCTACTAATCATAACACTTTCATTGTACAGAAAGAGAGCAAAGAACATTTACATTATCAAAGAACACTTTCACTGACAGTCTAGTTCATGCACTCTCAAAAACTCCCAATAAAATCACTGAAGCTGTTTACACTATGAAATTAATATCTTACAGATTCGTACACACATTTGCACTGTTTCTGACTAGAGAATTCGCCAGAAAGAGGTATTCAGTCAGCGAGTGAAGAAAACACCAGCATTTTAGCGATGACTCATCTGAACACCTCTGATTGGTCAATGCATTCATAAACTCAACAGCATGGTGTGTGATTGGTTATAATGCAGAGCAGTAAAAACGCGTTTGTCTCTGGCTCAGCGCCAGCCAGCGAACGCAGATTTGAATTTAGCAGCTGATGATATGACGCACTGAGCATTCTAATCACGCCGGTGTGATTGTATGAAATATTGAAAATATTAATCTGCTATTTTTTGTCTATTGGAAGCTGCATTCAAAATCCACTTGGCATCACTTTGAATGGGCATGACGCCTCTGATCTCTTATCGACGTGCGACGTTTGTTCTATTCGACCATAAGTGCCCTGCGAAGTGGACCAGTCCAATATTTTGGACTGAGCGTTTTGATTGGATGAACATTTCTTGATCCTACGCCTTCCACAGAAAGTATAAATACATTTAGACCACTTAACTTAAGGATTGCTATCGGGATGTGAAGAGACGTTCAACCAGCATAACAAAAAAAAATTTCTGAAGACAATCACCTATTGCACCTTTAAGAGATACATTCATATATAACACCCTCGTCACTGTCATAAATCAATGTATGGGAAACATTGGTAATGTATATAGAAATGTCGGAAATGTGTTAAAAAATCATATCACCGTTATTGAGAATAAAATAATATATATATATACATTTCTTGGGTTTGAACGTGGTAGTTACATTGTTGTCTATGGAGGGTCAGAGAGCTCTCGAATTTCATCAAAAATATTTTAATTTGTGTTGCAAAGATGAACAAAGGTCTAATGGGTTTGGAATGACATGAGGGTGTATAATTAATGACAGAAGTTTCATTTTTGGGTGAACTATCCCTTTAACTACTGCAACAAGATCACTGAGTCTGTGAATCAATTGGTTCATTGTAAAGATCTTACTCAGTGTTGATATTTTTAATATTTGCCTTAAAGTTGCAATGAACAGAAGTAGCGACAGATCATTTCTTATATATTGTGGAACAAATTATTGAAAAAGAAAAAAAATGTGTGGACGGGAATTGGTATCGTTAGATGATTGGATTGAGGCAGATCTGAATGCAAGCTTAAAGGTGCAGTAGGAGATTTTGGAAAATGCTAACTTTAGCCTGATAGCACTGAAAGCGAACGTTCCACCCTCCCTGCAATCGCCGTCCAAAGCCACGCCCCCTGAATGCATAAACGCTCACAGACCAGAATACCAGAGACAACATTACAACAATAGGCTACATCAGCGGTTCCCAATTCTAGTCCTTGCTCTGCACATTTCATATGTATCTCTTTATCACGTGCGACGTTTGTTCTATTCGACCATAAGTGCCCTGCGAAGTGGACATCACCAAATATTTCGCCAGGTCCAATATTTTGGACTGAGCGTTTTGATTGGACGAACATTTCTTGATCCTACGCCTTCCACAGAAAGTATAAATACATTTAGACCACTTAACTTAAGGATTGCTATCGGGATGTGAAGAGACGTTCAACCAGCATAACAAAAAAAATTTTCTGAAGACAATCACCTATTGCACCTTTAAGAGATACATTCATATATAACACCCTCGTCACTGTCATAAATCAATGTATGGGAAACATTGGTAATGTATATAGAAATGTCGGAAATGTGTTAAAAAATCATATCACCGTTATTGAGAATAAAATAATATATATACATTTCAAAACATGTTGATAGTAACGTCCCCTAATTCAGGATTGTTCAGGATGTAAAAAGCAACACATAAACGGGTCAAAATGAGTTTTCCAACTGAACTGAATCTCCTTGACCACAGATAAAGCTGCAAGACATATTGTGAACCAGTTATATAAACTATACAAACAAAATTGCACAAAAAAACAACAACAACAAAAACTCTCAAAGCCTGGTTTTGGAAGCATACAAATAAAGGCCTCTCTGAAGCTCTTATTCGAACAGATGTTTAAAATAGCTACACAAAGGTATGATGTTTGTGAACATTTCAGCGTTGTCGCTGCTGGAAAAGGTGGTGAGAGGAGTATAAAGACAACCCTCTACGCACACCTTGGCAATATAATCGTCATTGGCTAGTAAATGTTTTTGGTTACTCGCCAGACTGATATACTATTTTACACACACACACACACACACACACACAGGTTTGTTTTTGTGAAAAGTGGGGATATCCCATAGGCGTAATGGTTTTTATACTGTACAGACCATATATTCTATTGCCCTACACCAACCCTACCCCTAAACCTACCCCTCACAGGAAACTTTGTGCTATTTCTGATTTTCAATACACTCCATTCTGTGTGATTTATAAGCGTTTTGAAAAGTGGGGACATGAGGTAATGTCCTGAAAAGTCACATTCTCCTTGTAATACTTATGTCATACCTTTGTCATTATACAAATCTATGTCCTCATTTGTCACAAAAACACACACACACACACACGTTTACTTAGTTATCTAAATGGGGACATTACATAGACTTTTATTGTTTTTATATACAGATAGTTATACAAGTTTTAACCTAAACCCACCCCTAACCCAACCCCTCACAGAAAACTTTCTGCATTTTTACAATTTCAAAAGTAAAAAAAAAAACTTTGTTTACTTTATTTTTTTATAACAGTTTTACAAATGAGGACATCCACAAATT
>NW_015506287.1:221796-237542 GCF_001515645.1 Sinocyclocheilus grahami
ACACACACACACACACACACACACACACACACACACACACACACACACACGTTTACTTAGTTATCTAAATGGGGACATTACATAGACTTTTATTGTTTTTATATACAGATAGTTATACAAGTTTTAACCTAAACCCACCCCTAACCCAACCCCTCACAGAAAACTTTCGTTCATGAATATTAATCACGTTGTCAGCATTCGCTCGAACTGATTTGCTGAAATCAAAACAGACAGTAATAGATGAGTGCCAGCCAACGAGAGCTGTTCGCGCATTAGCTCCGCCCACTGCCGAGAAACCGGCATATCTTCTGCTTGTTCTTAAAAGCTGAATAATTCTAAATTAACTCTGTTATTTTGACAGGAAAATACAACAAAGAATATGGTTTACATGTAGCGTGTCGATTCAGCGTGGTATGCAAGACTCTCGCTCTCTCTCTTTGCATGTGTGAGAAACAGCGCCATCAGTAAAGCGACGGCGATTCGTGCGCCTTCACACTAGTTTACGGTACGTCAAATTAGTGCTGGGCGGAATACCGGTTAACACCCGGTCATGCATGAAAAAAAAAATACCATCATGTACCGTGAAACCGGTATAATTTTGAAAAATACCCTTGATATTAATTGTTGGTCATACCGCCCAGCACTACGTCAAATACAGGTGCGCTGTGTGCTACATACTGCGCATCCATTGAGTACATGACATGATCCATTGAGCGCATCCAAATAGTACAGATCGCTTGACAGAGAGAGAAACCCTCAAGCGCTCAGTCAGCGTGTTTATCGAGTGAAAATCTGTGTTGAATGCCTCTCACACACATACTGGCGTGTAAAATCTAAGAATTTATTAGCCAATGGCTAATGTTAGACATTATTTAGTCGCCCAGAGTAAGATTTAGTCGCATATGCGAGTGATTTACTCGCAATGTAGAGGGTTGAAAGAAGGCATGAAATGTTTGTGTTAATACTTAAAATTACAGATCTTATTGAGAATGAATTATCCATGTGTGTTTTACAATGGGGTCCAAATACAGAAGAAAAGATCCGTCGCTACTTCGGTTTCATTGCCACTTTAGATATGTGTACTTTGCACTATTTTCTCAAAAACACACACAACAGAAATGACTGGTGATTTATATAGTCCGTTCACCACGGGGCCCCCTCAAGCGCGGGGCCCGGTGCGACCACACCAGTTGCACCCCCCTAAGGTCGGCCCTGCATACATGCATCAGGTGATTTACTCGCAATGTAGAGGGTTGAAAGAAGGCATGAAATGTTTGTGTTAATACTTAAAATTACAGATCTTATTGAGAATGAATTATCCATGTGTGTTTTACAATGGGGTCCAAATACAGAAGAAAAGATCCGTCGCTACTTCTGTTTCATTGCCACTTTAGATATGTGTACTTTGCACTATTTTCTCAAAAACACACACACAACAGAAATGACTGGTGATTTATATAGTCCGTTCACCACGGGGCCCCCTCAAGCGCGGGGCCCGGTGCGACCACACCAGTTGCACCCCCCTAAGGTCGGCCCTGCATACATGCATCAGTTTTGGAAAAGCAGCACAAGATGTTCATGTTGGCACACAGAATGTGTTCCAGCGTCTTACTCTTGGAAAGTGCAGAGGGGAAATGGGATGGAAACACACAAAGGTTCAGTCAAAAGATTCAGACTGTAATTGAACGCATGTGTTGCCAATGGGGTCGGGTGATGTGGCCGTGTAACATACAGGAAGGAGATTTCCCAGCCTCCTCTGGGCAAGAGTCAATGGAAGACACTCAGCACAGACACCATCTGTCAGAGACTCAAGGTTCAGAGTTGGAGAGAATATTTCCAGTGTGCTGCTGCAGAAACATTTGCATAAAGCACTAGGTTGACTGAGAGTTTGTGTCTATGCAAAGAGCCATCACATGTTCCACAAACCAAAGCCATTATATGTTGTTAAGTGTGAGGAAATTCAACCGATCCAGGAATGTGGGACTGGATTTACAAAGGATTCTTAAGAATGAAATTATTCTTAACTGCTAGTTTTTTTTTTCTTTCTAACTTTAAATGTTAGTTTTAAACAGGTCCTTTTTCTACTGTCAGTAGTGGAGTGATGTATGAAGTACAGTTCACATGGAAGTCACTTTCAAACCAAGCTTCTTCCTGTTGGTCAACACTGCGACCAACTTGAACATGAGCAGAATCTGTGTGGGGAACTTTTCTGCCCTCACGTCATGCAAAACTTGAAATGACTGGATTTTTAGATCTTCTGAAGACAGAACTTTGGCAAAAATTGAATTCCTGAAATTAATGTTTTTAAAAATCATCATAAATATCTGCTTAAAGTTAAGAAAACCTCCAACTTGCCTTGAATCCCTAAAGGTCAGATGTTCAATGAATTTATTGGGTTGTTTCAGATGTCTAGCATCATAACATAATATTATATACTATTGATAATGTAAACAATCATGGTGAATTAAAGAGCCTGTCTCTAGATGTAGCCATCTAAACATCTAAAGTGACCATTTAAAATACACTGCACCGAGTGCTGAACTCCAGTCAAGCCAGAAAATAGCCTTCATGCATGCTTGTGATTATTATGGTAATCTGCAAAATATGATATTTGCGATGTTTTTCCATTGAGTTGATCAGCGAGTCTTCGACGAGAACCAGCATACAGTCAGATAATGGCAAAAAAAAATATATATTTTTGTTATTAAGAAAATATTTGGCACCTTAAAAATTTGGCAAGAATTGCTGTCAGGAACATTCTTACGAAGATAATTAATCTTAAGAAACCTTTCTTAAAAATGGGGCTGTGTGATAAAAGGAGAACGATAATTATCGTGAGATAATTTTCCTCGATAAAACGATAACAAGAATTCGATTATGTTCGATATAATGTTTATGCGGCAAAAGCGCAACGAAACAGCAGTAGTTATTTGAAGAGCGCCATGCGGACCGTTTAAATGGCAGCGCAGCGCAAGCTTAGCTAGAGCAGATGCGTTTACCCACTGATGAGTCTCGGTCACATGGCACTAAACAGCGCTGGGATATCCAGTGTGAAGCACTTGAGTTCAGTGCAGAACACAAATGACTCTGTAATTTAAACTAGTTTAAAGCCAGATAAAACAGCGCTGACAAACAGCAGAAACACTGCGCAAAGGTACAGTCAGAAGGCTTTTCAATCTACAAATTTCCATTTACTGTGGTAACAACTACACCATGGTTTTGTGGCAGAAATGTGGGATATTTTATTATTAATATTTTATTATTAATGCATATGTGCATTAAATGTATTAAAGGTGAAAGAGAATATAATTACAGTATTATTGTGATTAAGTTATAATGTTTGTGCATTTATACTAAGATTACTGTTTTTCATATTAATACCTAGAAACCATAGTTACATAGATTTTTACCATGGTATTGAGGTGCTATATGTGTGGTTTTAACTGTGGTTATCGCAATCTAAATATGCCACTATTGAATACCAATGGTAAATTTGAATAGTACTCAATCAGAATCATTACATTTCACCATAAAAAAAAGAGATTGTTACATTTTTTTTTGTGAAGATGTTCCGGTTTTTGATGAACATAAATTTGCATCTGCATCCTAACTCAAGCTACTGTTAAAAAGTAGTTTAAAACCCACAATTAGCAGTCTGGTTTCTGCAACTTTCACTTCGGAGCAAAAATCTGCCTTTAAACTTGACAGAAATAAAGATTTGAAATTTATCGTGATGATTATCGATATCGACTGATATTAAACGTTTTACCGGGATAGTTTTTTTGGCCATATCGTCAAATATCGCAATATCTGGCTTCTGATCACACACTCAGTCACATAGAGTATGTGCGTCTGGCCCGCAGACCAAAAAGAAAGTCGGAAAGCAATAGGAGTTCAATAGTAAGTGATTTAGCTCTCATATGCTGTGGAAGTGCCTCCCGTAATGAATCGTTTGCTGCACACTAACTGAATTAATAATGACTTTGGCAGAGTGATGCCTTCCCATCAGTCTCTCGGCTTCTTCAGCGTACTGTTTTCCATAAGCTTTAAGATTCTGTCACTGTTTCACCAATAGCTAGTATGATATTATCTATCGCTGCAGGTGAAATATTAAATAGCAGTTGTTGATGTCTCTGGCCTGTCTGTCTGTCACACTGACTGACCCGTCTCTCCTCATCTTTTCTAGGGCTTCGACCCTCCCCATCAGAGTGACACACGCACAGTTTACATAGCAAACAAGTTCCCACAGCATGGCCATTATATTCCTCAGAGGTTTTCAGACAACAGGATAATTTCCTCCAAGGTAGGAGCAGATTCTTCTGAAAGCTTGAATGTGAAAAGGTCAAAAAAAAAAAAAGATCTGTAGTCATTTGACTCACGTGTGCATGTGTTTCCCTGCTCCTGTTGAGAATTTGGCAGTAAAATCCTCCACGCTGTTTTGCTTTCTCTTTGTAGTACACCATATGGAACTTCATCCCCAAGAATTTGTTTGAGCAGTTCAGAAGAATCGCCAATTTTTATTTTCTCATTATCTTCTTGGTTCAGGTAAGCCCAGATCGTCCTTGTGTTTCTTGTTCCTTGTGTGACGACACAGCAGAGCTGATGTACTTTGAGAACGAAATTAGATTCAAAATGAATTCTGAAAAGGAATGTTTAAAAAATGCCCTGTCTCTTCCAAGCTTTATAATAGCAGTGAGTGGTGCTCGAGATTTTGAAGCAGAAAAGTACATCCATCCATCATAAAAAGTGCTCCACACAGCTCGGGGGGCTTAATAAAGGCCTTCTGAAGTGAATTGATGCGTTTGTGTAAGAAAAATATCCATATTTAAAACTTTATAAATTGGCGGGGTATACAAATATTGTGTGAATTTATAATATATCGTACTCTCAGAAAAAAGGTACTAAAGCTGTCAATGGGGCAGTGCCTTTATTGAAAGGTACAAATATTTACCATTACGGTACTTGTATACAGTAAATTAAAGGGATAGTTCACCTAAAAATCATTAGGTGTCATTAATTACTCACCCTCATGTCGTTCTAAACTCGTAAGAACTCTGTTCATCTTCGGAACACAAATTAAGATATTTTTGATGAAATCCGAGAGCTCTCTGACCCTCCCATAGACAGCAAGGATCCTTACATGATCAAGGTCTATAAACGTAGCAAGGATATTGGTAAAATAATCCATGTGACATCAGGGGTTCAATCGTAATTTAACGAAGCTACGAGATTACCTTTTGTGTGCAAAGAAAACAAAAATAACGACTTTATTCAACAATTTGCCGCCTTCACGTCACCCTAGCACCATTTTGTAGAGTATCCATTGAACTCAAACAGCGTATGCTATTCTGTGTCAGCTGCGTCACGCGGATACACTGTTTACATCGTTTACACTTTGATCTGAACGAAAATAACGTATCCGCGTGACGCAGCTGACACAGAACAGCATACGATGTTTACGTTCAGTGGATAACGTTACTCTCCAAAATGGCGCTAGGGTGACGTGGAGGAGACGAATTGTTGAATAAAGTCATTATTTTTGTTTTCCTTACGAACAAAAAGTATTCTCGTTGCTTCATAAAATCACGGTTGGACCCCTGATGTCACATGGATTATTTTACCAATCTCCTTGCTACGTTTCTGGACGTTGATCATGTAAGGATCCTTGCTGTCTATGGGAGGGTCAGAGAGCTCTCAGATTTAATCAAAAATATCTTAATTTGTGTTCCGAAGATGAACGGAGTTCTTACGAGTTTAGAACGACATGAGGGTGAGTAATTAATGACAGAATTTTCATTTTTGGGTGAACTATCCCTTTTGAAATGGTACTGCCCCAGTGGAAGCTTTAGAGCTTTTTTCTGAGAGTGTACAGCTCAAATGTTAAACCTTGTTCTCTCAAAGGTGATATATGTCCGTGGAGGGTAAAGGCAGTATGTGACACCGCATACTACAGGTCTGCCCTGTTTCTAACCAGATCCTCTTTCTCCCTTACAGTTAATGATAGACACACCCACTTCCCCTATAACTAGTGGACTTCCCCTGTTTTTTGTCATCACAGTAACTGCCATCAAACAGGTGAGTGTACGAGCGTGTTTTGGCAGCTCATGTTCACGGATCATGACGTGTACGCAGTGTTGTGCCAGTTTGATTGCAGGATAACCGATTAGTGGTCTGTTTGTCATAATCCCACTCACAAATACAGGGATATGAAGACTGGCTGCGGCACAAAGCTGACAATGAAGTGAACGGAGCACCTGTGTTTGTCGTGCGCAGTGGCAGTCTGGTCCAAACCCGATCCAAGAATATCAGAGTGAGTTTCAGCCAACAGCACCGGGATCCCATTGCTAACCATGCCAGACTAAAAACAACAGATGCTTTCAAATATTAGAAACGTTTCCATATCCCTACAGTCATGTTAATTAACACGGTGACTTTAGGATGTGCTGTTTCAGCAATTCAGACATCCTTGTCATGTCACGTGGGTTGATGTTCCTCCTGTGTTCTCGTAGGTGGGTGATATTGTGAGAGTAGCCAAAGATGAGACGTTTCCTGCAGATCTGGTGCTCTTATCATCAGATCGGGTCGAGGGGACGTGCCACATCACCACTACCAGCCTAGACGGAGAGACTAACCTGAAGGTCTCTGTTTTCTGCTCATAAACAATAGCATCTTACTGAATTTCTCAGAGTGGTTACTGAATAAACATGTGACTCACCAAAGTTGTTGTCACTTTCAGCGACGCCCATCTCGAAGCCTTTTTTTTTTGTGTACTGAAGGCTTGTGGAACTAAACTCTGAGTGTATTTTCTGACTGATTTTGTCGAACTGGCCCTCCACTAAGCTCTGCTGTCACTTTTCCCTCCCTGAGCTTGTGACAAACGTGCAGCGAGAAGCAATCACACTGAGTGAATTACCTCAAGAAATGCTGAGTAATGTCTGGATTAGCCATGTTTTAATATCGAGTATATAAATAGAGTCGTCAAAAAGGTTTTCAGTATGTCAGGAAAGGCTGTCCAAATCGTGTGATTCACAGCTTTGGATAAAAGCATCTGCTAAATGATTAAATGGAGAAGCCTTAAAATTTAAGAAAACGCTTGTTTAAAAAAAAAAAAAAAAAGTTGCATTAAAAAGATTGCCAAATGAAATAATTAAGGAGACGAATTGTTGAATAAAGTCATTATTTTTGTTTTCCTTGCGAACAAAAAGTATTCTCGTTGCTTCATAAAATCACGGTTGAACCCCTGGTGTCACATGGATTATTTTACCAATCTCCTTGCTACGTTTCTGGACGTTGATCATGTAAGGATCCTTGCTGTCTATGGGAGGGTCAGAGAGCTCTCAGATTTAATCAAAAATATCTTAATTTGTGTTCCGAAGATGAACGGAGTTCTTACGAGTTTAGAACGACATGAGGGTGAGTAATTAATGACAGAATTTTCATTTTTGGGTGAACTATCCCTTTTGAAATGGTACTGCCCCAGTGGAAGCTTTAGAGCTTTTTTCTGAGAGTGTACAGCTCAAATGTTAAACCTTGTTCTCTCAAAGGTGATATATGTCCGTGGAGGGTAAAGGCAGTATGTGACACCGCATACTACAGGTCTGCCCTGTTTCTAACCAGATCCTCTTTCTCCCTTACAGTTAATGATAGACACACCCACTTCCCCTATAACTAGTGGACTTCCCCTGTTTTTTGTCATCACAGTAACTGCCATCAAACAGGTGAGTGTACGAGCGTGTTTTGGCAGCTCATGTTCACGGATCATGACGTGTACGCAGTGTTGTGCCAGTTTGATTGCAGGATAACCGATTAGTGGTCTGTTTGTCATAATCCCACTCACAAATACAGGGATATGAAGACTGGCTGCGGCACAAAGCTGACAATGAAGTGAACGGAGCACCTGTGTTTGTCGTGCGCAGTGGCAGTCTGGTCCAAACCCGATCCAAGAATATCAGAGTGAGTTTCAGCCAACAGCACCGGGATCCCATTGCTAACCATGCCAGACTAAAAACAACAGATGCTTTCAAATATTAGAAACGTTTCCATATCCCTACAGTCATGTTAATTAACACGGTGACTTTAGGATGTGCTGTTTCAGCAATTCAGACATCCTTGTCATGTCACGTGGGTTGATGTTCCTCCTGTGTTCTCGTAGGTGGGTGATATTGTGAGAGTAGCCAAAGATGAGACGTTTCCTGCAGATCTGGTGCTCTTATCATCAGATCGGGTCGAGGGGACGTGCCACATCACCACTACCAGCCTAGACGGAGAGACTAACCTGAAGGTCTGTGTTTTCTGCTCATAAACAATAGCATCTTACTGAATTTCTCAGAGTGGTTACTGAATAAACATGTGACTCACCAAAGTTGTTGTCGCTTTCAGCGACGCCCATCTCGAAGCCTTTTTTTTTTGTGTACTGAAGGCTTGTGGAACTAAACTCTGAGTGTATTTTCTGACTGATTTTGTCGAACTGGCCCTCCACTAAGCTCTGCTGTCACTTTTCCCTCCCTGAGCTTGTGACAAACGTGCAGCGAGAAGCAATCACACTGAGTGAATTACCTCAAGAAATGCTGAGTAATGTCTGGATTAGCCATGTTTTAATATCGAGTATATAAATAGAGTCGTCAAAAAGGTTTTCAGTATGTCAGGAAAGGCTGTCCAAATCGTGTGATTCACAGCTTTGGATAAAAGCATCTGCTAAATGATTAAATGGAGAAGCCTTAAAATTTAAGAAAACGCTTGTTTAAAAAAAAAAAAAAAGTTGCATTAAAAAGATTGCCAAATGAAATAATTATTTTAAATAAATCATTTAAATAGAAATTTCAGCAAATTTTCGGGCAAAAAAAATGTCCATTGCGTATTGGCATTAGTGTAGCTCACACAGAAGTCAGTTTTAAACCAAACAACTTTCTGGTGGTCAGTGCGGCGAATCAGTGTGAAAGCCAGTTGCCAAGTATGTGTGAGAATTTTTCGCCCTCATGTGAAATTCCCAATTGTGTGCATTCTTATTAAAATGACTGGATTTCACCCTCAGAAATTGCAGAACAATGATAAATGCATCTTAATAAATAGATGAAACGGTTTGTTTGTTTAAAGGTCATTTAGACATCATTCAGTTTGGTCAAAATAGTTTTACAGATCTATTATTTAGAGATTTATTATTGGAGAAATAGTATTTTGAGATTTTTTTTTAGTTTCTTTATATAATTTTCTCCTTGTACTGTAGTTATTTATTAAGGTGTTTCTCTGCAATATTCGTGACTATTTAAATAATAATAAAAAAGTGTTTATCATATTTGTGGTCTACCATTCTTTTGGAAATTATCATTTATGAATAGGGGTGGGCGATAGGACCAAAATCTTATTTCACGATATGAGTAATTTTATTTCACAGTAACGATATGCATAATATAGTTATTTTAAATAAGGTCTTTATTATATAAATTCTTGATACCATATAAATTGAATAATTATTGTCACCAGTGTAAATGTCACAAAAAAACGAATTCTAGCCTAAAAAAAACAACAACAACTAGCTCACTGAATACAAGTAAACAGTCAATAATTAAATACGAATAAGAAACTAATATTAAAAGCAATACTAAAAATTACAAACAATATGGCAGAAAAAACGACAGTAGAACAAATAAATAAGAAATGCTACATACATTGTATAAAGTAATCAAATGTATTAAAACATTGCATATTCTTCACTGTGTAAATTAAATTTATATTTCTTCTTACTAAAATAACAAAATTGATTGTCAAGAGCAGTTAGAGATTTTTTCTCTTTTGTTGTTTGATTAACATGAATGCCAAAAAGCAGGAATATTAGACTGCTGTCACCTTTAAGAGCTGCCTGTATAACAAAAGTGATTTAGTCAAGAGTAGTTAGAGATTTTTTCTCTTTTGTTGTTTGATTAACATGAATGCCAAAAAGCAGGAATATTAGACTGCTGTCACTTTAAGAGCTGCCTGTATAACAAAAGTGATTTAGTCAAGAGCAGTTAGAGATTTTTTCTCTTTTGTTGTTTGATTAACATGAATGCCAAAAAGCAGGAATATTAGACTGCTGTCACTTTAAGAGCTGCCTGTATCCAATACTGTTACATGTGTTTTCTTTCTCAGCCGTTTGCTTTCACTTAAGACTTAAATTACTGTTTACGTGGATACTTGCAAAGATGGGCATTTTGACCCATACAAGTGTTTATTTTACCTTTCAAGCACTGAGAAACAGTATCTAGTGAAATGAGTTCTCTTTCACCACTGATTGCATTTTAGCGGCTTAAAATCCCTTGGTTTTAAACCACAATGCTTAAAACATGTGCAAACGATAAGTTTTCGTCACCATCTTGCACAGCAACGTTTTTTGTTTTAGGTTTCCATCCCCCCCCCCCCCCCCCCCATTTTGTCATATAGATATTTGCTTATCGCTCACCCCCAATGTTTTACCACTTCACAAATACTGCTCAATGAAAAAACAAACACAAATTCTCTGGTCGTGTCTGGCTAATATGAGATATCTTATGAGATAAAAAATAATTTAATATCCAGATATCTTATTTTATTTGACAAGCAGATATGTGTCTGCTGTCTATACAGTGTTGTACTAAGCAATGAGTAATGTGCTATTAAGTAAGAAGTGAGAAGTATCAGACTGTAACACTGAATGTGTTCTCTCTGCTGATGTGCAGACGCACTATTCGGTGCCAGAAACGGCGGTGTCGCAGTCGGTGTCACGGCTGGAGTCTCTGCAGGCGGTGGTGGAGTGCCAGCAGCCCGAGGCAGACTTATACAGGTATCTTACAGAATCAGATCCACCCAAATCCTCCTCACACACTGCTTTACAATGCTGCTCAACCACAGTCGATTTGATGCTATTATCAGTTCTGTAAGTCCTGACGCAGCACATTCTCTCTTCTCAGGTTTGTCGGAAGAATAACAGTAACTCAACAAGGAGAGGAGATAGTCAGGTAAAACCAGCTTCAAATCTGAGATGAATATGGTTTAACATGGGCCAGATTTACTAACAGCTTGCGCTAGCGCAAACCGTATTTTGGCGTTAAAATAGTACTGTCAGGATTTACGCACAGTGCTGAATTAGCTCTGAAAAGGCGTGGACACAATTATTTTTATGCCGTCTTTTGGCGTTAAAATAATACTGTCATGATTTACGTGCAGTGACGAATTAGCGCTGAAAATGCGTGGACAATTATTTTTACGCCGTCTTTTGGAGTTAAAATAGTACTGTCAGGATTTACGCGCAGTGACGAATTAGCGCTGAAAAGCGTGGACACAATTATTTTATACGCCGTCTTTTGGCGTTAAAATAGTACTGTCGGGATTTACGCGCAGTGACGAATTAGCGCTGAAAAGGCGTGGACAAAATTATTTTTGCACTTGACCATTGAATATGCATCTGTAGGAGTTTCCCTTTCAGATGCAAAATTTATGGAAGGAGAGTATTTAAATTAATCACACAGCGTGATTTACTAACGTTTGCTTTTGTCAAATTACTGGTATTTGTGCCATTATTTAATGCCCCCCAAAAAATATGTCTTAAAGCAGGCGGTAATTTGCGCTGCTCTTTGGGAGACTGCGCTGGTCATTATGGAAATGATCTGGATGTGTCTGTGTTCTTTAATGTGTGCATTGTTAGTAAATCACTTGCAGAATTTTCCCCTCCCATCGGCGCTGTTTTGGAATTAAATCTGGCCCTTTATGTTTAAGTATTTGTGTATTTTTACATTTATTTATTTGTTTATTTATATTTTTTGGTTATTCTTTTTAGACCCTTAGGACCAGAGAACCTCCTGCTTCGAGGAGCAAGATTAAAAAACACCAAAGAAATCTTTGGTACGGCATTCACACCATTTTTTAAAGTCCAACTTAGAACTTTTGAAATCAGTATGAATTCAAAATGGACCTTATTTACTTATTAACTTGTCTCGCAGCTTATGACTGCACTTTACTCCCAAAAAAGTTTGTGTTTTTAATGGTTCATCACAATGTTGTGATGGTTTGAGTATAACTGGTGTTGTGTCATGCAGGTGTGGCGGTATATACTGGCATGGAGTCCAAGATGGCTCTGAACTACAAGTGCAAGTCCCAGAAACGCTCTGCAGTAGAGAAGTATGTGTTTCGTCATTTCCATTTCCACTGTTTCCTTCTCATTTTACCACATAATCTCTCTCGTCTCTCGTGCAGATCCATGAATACATTTCTCATCATTTACTTGGGCATTCTGCTGTTTGAAGCCATCCTCAGCACCATTTTGAAGTACGCCTGGCAGGCAGAGAACAAATGGGACGAGCCGTTTTACAATCAGAAGACCGATCAGGAGAGAAACAGCAGTCAGGTTACTATAAAGTCTCTATACTCAGTTATTTTACATTAAAAGTCATACTTTGTGACACCTGGTGGCTCTTTGATGGCCCAAAAACTAGTAGGATTCGTTAAGACCACTGGTGATTTTCTCCTTGCAGATTTTGAAGTTTATTTCTGACTTCCTGGCTTTCCTGGTGTTGTACAACTTCATAATCCCCATCTCGCTGTACGTGACCGTTGAGTTGCAGAAGTTTCTGGGCTCTTTTTTCATTGGCTGGGACTTGGATCTGTACCATGAAGAGAGCGACCAGAAGGCTCAAGTCAACACATCAGACCTCAATGAGGAGTTGGGACAGGTGTGTTTGTGTGTGTGTATGTGATTAGGACTGTTTCCCCAGGTATAATACTGTCTGATATGAGTAAATCTATGCTAATTTTGCGGCCGCAGGTGGAGTACGTTTTCACAGACAAAACGGGAACCCTTACTGAGAACGAGATGCAGTTTAGGGAGTGTTCTATCAACGGTATCAAATACCAGGAGATCAACGGGAAGCTTGTCCCTGAAGGAATGACAGAAGACTCTCCAGATGGATCAGTGCCTTGTTTGGTAAGGTTTGTGAGGATAGAGGATTTTGTCTTGGTCCATGCCATAGACTGTATAAAAACATGGACGTAGTGTATGTAACGTCACCCGTAGGTTTCTGAATATCATTTTTGAAGCCCAAAGTGGGAGGAACTGGCCGTCGCCATCTTGGCAGCGCGTCACTCCCGGATAACCACACCCATCTAGCTGGACGGTGGTGACAGCAGCTGCAATCCACCTGTCACTCAAGTGGCCACGACCTTAATTATGCAGAACTTTAAAGGGGTCATATGATGTGATTTCAAGTTTTCCTTTCTCTTTGGAGTGTTACAAGCTGATTGTGCAGAGATAAGATCCCTGAAGTTGCAAAGACTAAAGTCTCAAACCCAAAGAGATATTCTTTATCAAAGTTAAGACTCTGCCACGCCCCCCTGAAACGGCTCGTTCTAACACGCCCCCACATATCTACCTCACTATGTGGAAATATTTGCATAATGGCGCCCAAATGTTCACGCAAAGAAAGAAGGTGTGGTTTCAGTAACCGCAGTTATATAATTTAAAAGGATAAGTTATAAAAAAATCACCCCCCTCACAGTTGTCATGAAGGGCAAAATTAACTATTTAGACCAAAACCACTTTTTGTACCAGGCTGTAAAAAAAATGTTCTGCTGTAAAATTGGGCATTTTAACATGGGGAGTCTATGGGACTGACTCCCTTTTGGAGCCAGCCTCTAGCGGCCAGTCGATGAGTTGCAGTTTAAGTCACTTCCGTGTTGGTTTCAAGAGAGAGACCGTAAGGTTGCCACTTGGTCCATGCACATTTGGAAACCCTAAGCAAAATAGTGAATTTCTTTACAATCTGTCCTGTGGATGCTGTGGGTACACCTTTCTTTGGGTCAGATCTCAACTTGTTCGATCACAGTTGCACTATTAGGTTAGTGTTAAGTTATAGCGCTCTCTTGCATTGAAAATTCATGAAATTTGGAAAGTTTCCTCAGAATGTTCTGTTGTCCATGTTTTAATTTTCATGAAGTTTGTATCAAATGGTTACAAGATATAGACACACCAATAAACATATTGGCCTATATCTGCTAAAGGATTTACCCTTTAAGCCCGAGGGGGGACACCTCCCGCATGAAAAAATTAATAATCAAATTACTAAGCAACCTCTGAATGGAATAACACAAAATAGGTATCATTTTAAAGCTTCGAATCAACTCTTAACAAGCGTTGAGCAGTCCCTCTGAACCGGAGTGTACCACGGGCGGGACGCCCCCCCTCCGCAAAAATATTACTAATCATATTTTTCAAACCACTGCCTTGATCAACAAAAAATATCATTTGAAAGCTTAGAGTCTGAGCTTTACAATGCATGTAGCCGCTTTGATTAACTCCAAAGCAGTGCCGAGTTATTTACTGATAAATGGCAACAACAAAAAATTAATAATTTACAAAATATGTTTTTTGTGCCATTTACTCTGTCAAAAACATCATACAGCTCAGATAGTCATGTGTCATATGTCATTTGAAAGGTCTCATCGAGTAGAATAAAACAAGCATAATTGTTTGGGGCTTTGAATAAACTGGAACAAGTTTTTGTACAAGAAGTCACCCCAAGACCCATATGAAAATAATATATTGATGTCACCATTTTACTTGTAACTTCATAAAACATGCTCAGATCGTGGAAAATTTTTTTTTTTTAATAACAGATTCTCCTGATTAAAAAGAGCTCAAAATCATATAATCCGTCATTTATATCTAAAGATATTCCTCAAGAATTTATAACGCACATAAAACTGCGCAGGCGGCATGTAGCTTAGCAAAAAAATCTAAGGTAGCTGTCATGTAGCATTTTCGTTTGTAACTTCATAAAACATGCATATATCATAGAAAATGGCAAGTCATTATTTGCAGAAAATTCTCCCGATTAAAAAGAGCCCAAACTCACCATAATCCATCATTCAGATCTAAAGATATCACTCATAGAGCTACAACACATAAAACAGAATTAGGTCATGTAGCTTAGCAAAAAAATCAGAGGTTGCAGTCCTGTGCAGTTTTAGCTCGTAACTTCACGAAACATGCAAAGATCTTGAAAAACCGCACAGAAAATTCTTCTGATTAAAAAGAGCCCAAATTTACCATAATCCGCCGATCAGATCGAAAGATTTCATTCATAGAGCTGTAACACATGAAACCAGACAGGCGCAGCAGAATAAACAACTGTACTTTCACTTTGCGCTTTTATTTGGAACTTCTTGAAACATGCTTCGATCGTGAAAAATGGCATATCATTATTTACAGCAGATTCTCACGATTGAAATGAGTCCAAAATCAAAACAATCCATTGCGTCTTTCGTGTGTAAATAATACCTAAACCCATGAATTGAAGAAATCAGTTGGAGAGCTCCATTGAACACTTGGCAAGCAGAATGTAAAACCTAGAATATTTCTGTGTATTTTGTGTACATTTTTTTTTTTAAATAATTAGGTATCATTTTAAATCTCAGAAATTCAGTTTTCCAATGCATCCAACCATTTTGATCAACTCCTAACCAGTGCTGCCTAGTTCCTCTAAACCGGAGTGTAATTTTTCAAAATCACTGCACTGATCAACACAAAATAGGTGTCATTTGAAAGCTTTGAGTCTGACCTTTACAATGCATGTAGCCACTTTGATTAACTCCTAAGTAGTGCTGAGTCATTTGCGGATGAATATAAAAAAATTTTTTCATAATTTATGAAAAATGTTTTTTGTGCCATGTACTCTAATATCTCAGAAACATCATACAGCTCAGATAGTCATGTGTCATATGTCATTTGAAAGGTCTCATCG
>NW_015506287.1:237645-250237 GCF_001515645.1 Sinocyclocheilus grahami
GGAGTCAGCTGTCTTAACCGTGGCTTGTGTACTGCAAACACATATTCATCACTGTCTCTGTCACGAGACTCTGTTCCCCTTTCGGGCTCTGTCTTTATATTTATTTTGAAAGATGAAGCTCGTGATTATGGTAAGGGGCGTTACATTTCCGACGCGTGCTTGTGGTGTTCGGCCAATCACAATGTACTGGGTCAGCTGGCCTATCAGAGCAGACTGCGCTTGTCGGAAGGAGGGACTTTGTAGAAAACGAAGCGTTTGAGAGAGGCGGGGCATAGAGGACTTACAATAATGTACAGTATTTTTAAAATAATGTGTTTTTTGAACATTAAAGCATGTCAACATATTCTGTTACACCAAATACACAAAATAATGATCTTTAAAAAAGCATCATATGACCCCTTTAAGGCTTAATATAATTTAAAAGGATAAGTTATAAAAAAATCACCCCCCTCACAGTTGTCATGAAGGGCAAAATTAACTATTTAGACCAAAACCACTTTTTGTACCAGGCTGTAAAAAAAATGTTCTGCTGTAAAATTGGGCATTTTAACATGGGGAGTCTATGGGACTGACTCCCTTTTGGAGCCAGCCTCTAGCGGCCAGTCGATGAGTTGCAGTTTAAGTCACTTCCGTGTTGGTTTCAAGAGAGAGACCGTAAGGTTGCCACTTGGTCCATGCACATTTGGAAACCCTAAGCAAAATAGTGAATTTCTTTACAATCTGTCCTGTGGATGCTGTGGGTACACCTTTCTTTGGGTCAGATCTCAACTTGTTCGATCACAGTTGCACTATTAGGTTAGTGTTAAGTTATAGCGCTCTCTTGCATTGAAAATTCATGAAATTTGGAAAGTTTCCTCAGAATGTTCTGTTGTCCATGTTTTAATTTTCATGAAGTTTGTATCAAATGGTTACAAGATATAGACACACCAATAAACATATTGGCCTATATCTGCTAAAGGATTTACCCTTTAAGCCCGAGGGGGGACACCTCCCGCATGAAAAAATTAATAATCAAATTACTAAGCAACCTCTGAATGGAATAACACAAAATAGGTATCATTTTAAAGCTTCGAATCAACTCTTAACAAGCGTTGAGCAGTCCCTCTGAACCGGAGTGTACCACGGGCGGGACGCCCCCCCTCCGCAAAAATATTACTAATCATATTTTTCAAACCACTGCCTTGATCAACAAAAAATATCATTTGAAAGCTTAGAGTCTGAGCTTTACAATGCATGTAGCCGCTTTGATTAACTCCAAAGCAGTGCCGAGTTATTTGCTGATAAATGGCAACAACAAAAAATTAATAATTTACAAAATATGCCATTTACTCTGTCAAAAACATCATACAGCTCAGATAGTCATGTGTCATATGTCATTTGAAAGGTCTCATCGAGTAGAATAAAACAAGCATAATTGTTTGGGGCTTTGAATAAACTGGAACAAGTTTTTGTACAAGAAGTCACCCCAAGACCCATATGAAAATAATATATTGATGTCACCATTTTACTTGTAACTTCATAAAACATGCTCAGATCGTGGAAAATTTTTTTTTTTTAATAACAGATTCTCCTGATTAAAAAGAGCTCAAAATCATATAATCCGTCATTTATATCTAAAGATATTCCTCAAGAATTTATAACGCACATAAAACTGCGCAGGCGGCATGTAGCTTAGCAAAAAAATCTAAGGTAGCTGTCATGTAGCATTTTCGTTTGTAACTTCATAAAACATGCATATATCATAGAAAATGGCAAGTCATTATTTGCAGAAAATTCTCCCGATTAAAAAGAGCCCAAACTCACCATAATCCATCATTCAGATCTAAAGATATCACTCATAGAGCTACAACACATAAAACAGAATTAGGTCATGTAGCTTAGCAAAAAAATCAGAGGTTGCAGTCCTGTGCAGTTTTAGCTCGTAACTTCACGAAACATGCAAAGATCTTGAAAAACCGCACAGAAAATTCTTCTGATTAAAAAGAGCCCAAATTTACCATAATCCGCCGATCAGATCGAAAGATTTCATTCATAGAGCTGTAACACATGAAACCAGACAGGCGCAGCAGAATAAACAACTGTACTTTCACTTTGCGCTTTTATTTGGAACTTCTTGAAACATGCTTCGATCGTGAAAAATGGCATATCATTATTTACAGCAGATTCTCACGATTGAAATGAGTCCAAAATCAAAACAATCCATTGCGTCTTTCGTGTGTAAATAATACCTAAACCCATGAATTGAAGAAATCAGTTGGAGAGCTCCATTGAACACTTGGCAAGCAGAATGTAAAACCTAGAATATTTCTGTGTATTTTGTGTACTTTTTTTTTTTAAATAATTAGGTATCATTTTAAATCTCAGAAATTCAGTTTTCCAATGCATCCAACCATTTTGATCAACTCCTAACCAGTGCTGCCTAGTTCCTCTAAACCGGAGTGTAATTTTTCAAAATCACTGCACTGATCAACACAAAATAGGTGTCATTTGAAAGCTTTGAGTCTGACCTTTACAATGCATGTAGCCACTTTGATTAACTCCTAAGTAGTGCTGAGTCATTTGCGGATGAATATAAAAAAATTTTTTCATAATTTATGAAAAATGTTTTTTGTGCCATGCACTCTTAATATGTCAGAAACATCATACAGCTCAGATAGTCATGTGTCATATGTCATTTGAAAGGTCTCATCGCTCCTAAGTAGTGCTGAGTCATTTGCGGATGAATATAAAAAATTTTTTTCATAATTTATGAAAAATGTTTTTTGTGCCATGCACAAAAAACATTTTTCATAAATTATGAAAAATGTTTTTTGTGCCATGCACTCTTAATATGTCAGAAACATCATACAGCTCAGATAGTCATGTGTCATATGTCATTTGAAAGGTCTCATCGGGTAGAATAAAACAAGTATAAATGTTTGGGGCTTTGATTAAACTTGACTGAGGCAAAACAACAATTTCAAAACTGTAAAGGGCTAAGAGAAAGGGCTACCTTGGTTCCAAATGCTTTAACTTTTGATTACTTCATGATATCACCACACAATTTTATTCACATACAGCACACATGTTGGGAAACATCACTAAAAAATAATAATGATATGAAAAATTTCCCTTGACCACACTAATTTTTCTTACATTTTATCACCTATTTCTCAACATGAATATTCAAATGCAAAGCCCCCCCCCCCCCCTCCTACCCTTTTGACTCTCCTTACTACAGTCTTGGAGTTATGAGTCATTATATTTGTGCATGACACTCAGAAAACAACAGTTTTTAAAATGCCTTCAGATGCCAAGAGCTAAACAAAAAGGCCTATTTTGTTACAAAATACTGTAACTTTTGGATACTTTATGCTATCACCACAAAATTTGAAACAAATACAGCTAACATGCTGGGGAACATCATGGGAATTTTACTCCTACCTTATTTCTGTCCTGAGATATTGAATGTCAAATAAGACAGATATGGTATAATACAAATACTTGTGAAAAACGATTAATATCTGGTTTATAAAACTGCATTCAAGATATTAAAGGCCATTCTACTGAGTATATTAAAGAAAGGGAATTTTATTGGAAAAATACAATTTGTTTCTTTATTACACCCAAAATGAAAGCAAAACAAAAAGGAATGACAAATCAGGGCTTCTGCTGGAGGCAGGTCATTATCGGCTGATCATGTACATGTCTTCTGGTCTTGATCTAGTTTTAAATCAGTATTGGTCAGAAATACGTTCTAGCATAGAGGAAATCTTGGAAATTGAGATTGAAAAAACAGCTTATATTCTATTTCTTGGCAAAATACCTGATTCAGTTAATAATAGGAATAAATATCTACGTATAATACAAATACTTGTGAAAAACGATTAATATCTGGTTTATAAAACTGCATTCAAGATATTAAAGGCCATTCTACTGAGTATATTAAAGAAAAGTGGGAAAAGGAAATGCAGATTTGTATCCCAGCTGAAGAATGGCTGAACTTAAAGGGGTCATATGATGCTTTTTTTAAAGATCATTATTTAGTGTATTTGGTGTAACAGACGGGGAAAATATTTATGTATGTACCCATTAAGGAGTATTGTTTGATTGTTATTGTGTTGAAGTTCATAAAAAAAAAGTAAAAAAAAAAAAAAGACACATGAAAAATTTCTCTTGGACACTCAAATTTTTCTTACATTTTATCAGCTATTTCTCAGCAGGAGAATGTCCATATAAAATAACCCCCTCCCCTCTCATTTGACTCTCCTGGTTATTTGGTAACTTCAGTGAGGCAAAAATGCCCTCGGGGCTTAAAGGGTTAAATTAATTCAAATTCTTTCAATAGTTTTTGTCAGAAGCATTTCTAGTTGATATCCACCAAATTTCATGCAAATCGGACCAATGGCCTAGGACGAAAACGTTTGACAAAAGAACAAAACTCAGTGATAATTTTTTCTTTTTATTTATGGAAAATATGATGCAGATATGATTAGCTTATTTGGAGAGACTGAAGTTTTTGGCAAAAACTTATCGAACCAGCGATTTTCACAAAATTTGGAACTTACTAATTTTCACACAATGTGCAAATATGTCAAATTTTGTAACATTAGGCCATGTTGTTATTAGCCACAGAATGTGGACTGGAAGATGGTGGCAGTGTTATTTTGTTTTTATGTAGCCAAGTCATTTTAGAGCACATGTTAGGACATCCACCAAAGAGGATACATACCATTGTTCAACTTTATTGATCATATGGTTATGCCATAATTAAAAAAGATTTTTAAAGATTTAGCATCGTCTATAGGTGCAATTTTGACACTCTGAACTTGGACTTTTAATGAATATTAAACAAAAAATAAATAAAAATAACTACTTCAGCCAGTTGCCAAGGCATTTCTCATTTTTAATTTTACTTTAATTGTACGAAAATAACTAAAACATATAAAAATGTCATACTAAAAATGACAAAAACACAATAAAATGAATAAAAATAACTAAAAGCTACAAACTTTGAAATGTTAAAACAGCTAGAATTTTATCTCTATGATACTAAAATAACACTAGTTTGTGCTAAATTCTGATGACATTAATTATTAAATTGCAATATTTTTACCTTATATTTTAAGTTTTAAATGAAATGGGACCTGTTTTTGTGATACGTGATAAACATTACAGTGGTGACATTCTTCAACTGGTCATGTTTTAAATCAAAGTGTGACAGTATTATTTTGTGTGTACACCTTTCAGAACAGGGAGGAGGAGTTGTTCCTGAAAGCCGTCTCACTGTGTCACACGGTGCAGATCAGTTATGATCAAACGGATGGGCCGGGAGACCCGTTCTCACATGCCAATGGCTTCTCTCCTCAGATGGAGTATTACGCCTCTTCTCCTGACGAGAAAGCACTAGTGGAAGCCACCAAGAGGTGAGAGCACAGCTGCAGCTCAGTTTCTCTGTCACCTGCTACTGTGTATTTCTGCAGTCAGTTGTGCTAAATATAATCTTTTGACCATGACTGTTGAAACATTTGACTACATCTGTGGGGGGAAAAAACTAACTTTTTCTGTGAACCATATCTTTAAATTATGTTTTTGACTGCAGGATGGGTGTCACATTTATAGGAAGCCATGGAGAAAACATGGAGATTAAAACATTTGGAAAAGCAGAGAAGTACATCACACTTTTCTGTTTATTTTAGATGACTTAATGTGAACCATACTCATAAAGTTGTTTAGCTTTTAGAGTTGTCTGTTTAACAGCTATCTTTCCGCCCGCAGATACAAACTCCTCCACGTTCTGGAGTTTGACGCAAACCGCAGAAGAATGAGTGTGATTCTGCAGAAGCCCTCAGGCACGTGCCTCTGATCGCACATGTGCTGGTTATGACTGAACCGCAGCGAGCGAGGAGTTATCTAATGACATTGTGTCTCTCATTAGGTGAAAAGGTGCTATTCACGAAAGGAGCCGAATCAGCCATTCTGCCCTACACCACGAGTGGCGAGATCGATAAAACCAGAGTCCACGTGGATGAGTTTGCTCTGGTGAGCTCTCTACATCATGCTGCCATGCTTGCATACTAGTTCACTCTAGTTAGTGGTGCTTGAAGTTTCACTGTTGCTCATAAGTAGTAAAATGGACCATATACTGATCCCAAAGTATTCAGTGTACAACTCGTCCACACCGGATTTTGCGGCGTGTGGAGAAGTGTGGTGTTATTTTTCTCAAAGCTACATTTTGGCAATTTTCACTGGACAATTAAGTGGTTTAAAAAATAAAAAAAATCACATAGACTTACATTTGAAGGTGGGATTGAGTTATACTGTACCTCAAGACCAGGGGCCGGATTTATGAAAATCTTGTTAAGAAACAATTTTCTTAAGATAAGTTGTAAGAGGTCTGTAAAAATGTGAAATTCTTGAAAAAAATTCTAATTCATTCTTAAGAGCATAGTTGTCCATTATAATGTCATATTTAGCTACCTGTGTCCTTCAGCAAGTAGAAAATATACAGAAAATGAATAAAGTTTTCAAACACTAAATTTTAAATGAAATCTAGATGAATCCTTAAAGGTACAAAAGTTATTGATTTCCTTTTTTTTTTTTCCTTTTCTTTGATGAACAGACAGCACAGCAGCTGGTTTATAAGGTTATTTGGCTGCTATTACTTTAAGAGCTGCCGCTGCTGAATGTGATGCGGATCTGACACACACGCTTGTAATTTCATTCACGCTTTAATATGAAATAATACATGCTACAGCGTGCTGCCATATCTGTGTGTGCAATTGAAGAGCATGTGCTACGAGCACAGTATAATGGCTGACAGGACAGGAAGATTCATTTTTACTGACGTATGGCCTGACAACATCTCATTACTGTTGTAATGTACTGTTGTTAATATTTGTCTTAATTTGTACCCAATAAATTCAGTAAAATTCAGTAAAGTTAGTAGTAGGGATGGGCGATATGGGCTTTAAAATATATCACGATATTTCTGGTATTTATTGCGATAATGATATCAGTGACGATAATTCAGGGAATCCTGTTTCTTTAGAGAAAAGTATTATCTTTCCTATTTTTACCCAAAATAGGGTGCTGTGAGCATTAACGAGTACACGCGTAATGTAAAGACTGTTTAATTCATACTGGAAGCCGGAGGGCGATCTTGCACAGAAACTCCACATATCCATAGCAGAAGTAATACTACTGACGATGCTCCCGGACGGTATCCAGTTATCGCTGAATAAAACGCATAACGGAGATAGAGACATTTTATCTGATGAAACTTGAGGAAAATAAACATACGATTGCACAAAATATATGGTTTATCTGTGTTCTTCAAACTTGGGTATTTTTATAAGGAAAGTATATTTATAATGCAATGTTAATCGACATGGCCTTTATCACTGTATATAATACTATCATTCTGTAATATGAAACCACGTCTGGTCACAAAAAGAAGTATTTCAAACACTCGACTATGTTAAGTTAATTTGGAGAAAAAGCATGTCAATAAATTATATATTTGTTGGACAACAGGTTTGTAAACAGGCTCATACACATGCAAAACTGTATCGCAAGCCCTAACCAAACCAGTTACAGATTGTAAAAGGAGTTCAAGCTTCTCATTTAGCGATATAGGCTACTCCTCTTCAATTTCACGTCCGCCTTCCGCGATGTCACTCAACACTGTCGCACACAGAAATATGTCAAGAACTAGACTTTATCGTTATTATCGCGGGAAGACTAATTCTTATTGTGGGGAGAATCTTTACCGGTATATCGCAAATGATAAGATATCGCCCATCCCTAGTTAGTAGCTATCCCATTATGGTTCGGTCAAATGCTGTTACTCAGCTAAATTTTGTAGGCAAATTTCAGTTGGAATTCATGTGATTAAGAATTCGTCTCAATCGTTCACATTGACCAACAGAAAGCTGTTTGGTTGTGAAAATGACTTGAGTGTGAGCTATGATTCATACATAACCACATTATTGACAACAGAAAATGGGCCATTTTTGTCCACACAATTTTGCCTAAATTTTGCAAATGGGTTTAATTACAGTGATTTTTAATAAGATTCTTTTTGGAAATTTAAATTCTTTAGAACAATCTTAAGAAAACAAAAATAGCATTCCTAAATGTTTTAGATGACACAAAATATTCTTAACTTTAAAATTTTTTACAAAGAATATTTCATGAATTCAGCCCCAGAATATCATAGAGACTGATTTGTACAGGAAACAACTGCCTAGACAAATCACCTCAAAATGCCCTAGCAACTTCTCACAAGAATGGACGAGAGAGTAGCCACTAAACTTTTTCTTCAGACATCTAAAAGTCTAGTTGAAATGTCGAGGTCTGGTCCAAGTTCAGCTTTTCTAATTCAAATGATGTCGATGGGAGCACTGCAGTTAATTAGCTCCGTTAGCTGTCCTCATTATCAGCTGTGCTGAAACCCATGAGAGTGTCTTCAGACTCACATCGCGCTCACACACACACACACACACACACACACACACACACAGGCTCCTGGCAGTCCTCAGAGGATTGTATTGAGACTCATGGGATGTTTCAGACACAACAGCCACATTGAAATGCTCCTCCATACGCTGAATGCTCTCTATGTCTGCGCTTAAGAGCATTAACTCAATTATGGATGTGGAGCTCGGGACTGGGGCTTTCAAGCAGCTTCTTGGCCAGCAGTTCACCATCAGTTCTACTTTATATCAGCTTTTGTATTACATTATTTTGTGTATTATTGATCCTTCATTTGTGCACGAATCAGTAAAATGGACTAGTTTAACTTTCTTCCTCATGTGTTTGTCCCATCTCACTTTTGTAGAAGGGTTTGCGGACGTTAGTGGTGGCCTGCAGACACTTCAGTGCAGATGAGTATCAGGAAGTGGACCGGCGGCTCCATGAAGCCAGAACGGCTCTGCAGCAGAGAGAGGAACGACTGGTCGAGGTCTTCAACTTCATTGAGAAAGACCTGGAGCTGCTGGGAGCGACTGGGGTGGAGGACAAGTGAGTCAACACACACACACACACACAAGGATGCTGTTGTTTGAATAAGTACAGCTTTTTTTACTCAAGAAACAGTCTATAAGGCTAATGTTTTTGTGTGTTTGAAGAGTGGAGAAGAACCTTAGCCTTTGCGTCTAGTTGTAGCCAATATACTTGTGTACGTTTTAAATATCTTGTGCATAGCGGTTCATCTTTTATATCGTGGCCAAATGTATTAAACAACAAGCAAAACTGAGCTCCCATATACCTACAATAAACTTTATAACCTGTAAATTGATGAAGACGTAATGCCTCAGATCCGGCCATGACAGACAAAACACAGATCTTCACTCGTCAAACACCTCGTTAACTCCATTTGAGAAGGATTTTCAGAAAATGTTAAGTGCAAGTGTCTGATCATATATAAAGCCAAAATACCATCTCTGACAACGCATTGTTAATTATTGGGGGAAGGGGGGGGGACTTTCCCCATTTCTATCTTTTTCTTTTTTTTTTTGTGCCGAGTAGTTTGCCTTGGGATTTTTTACTTAGCAAATCTGTGCCGCGGCAGAAAAAAGGTTGGGAAACACTGCTTTAGATGGCAACTTCTTAATTCTGTGATCATATTATAGTATTTCTCACAAATAAACAATATTTAAAATATACATTAAATTAATATAACATGAATAATATAAAGAATACAACACAAATACATCATAGTGCCTGAGTGAATGTGGCCATACCTAATTGGTCAATTATGTGCAACACTTGCACACTATTGGTCAAATTACTTTTCTGTCATTACCTTCAGCAAGTATGAAAATAATAGGAAAGCTACGTTGGCCCAGTAGTGCAGAACACAACCAAATTTCTACAACACAATGGAAACAAGCTGCAACAACGAAATGTGCGCAACACAACAGAAACAAGCCGTAACACAACGAAATTGGCACAACACAACGGAAACAAGTCGCAATACAACGAAATTGGCACAACACAACGGAAACAAGTCACAATACAACGAAATTGGCACAACACAACGGAAACAAGTCACAACACAACGAAATTGGCACAACACAACGGAAACAAGTAGCAATACAATGAAATTGGCACAACACAACGGAAACAAGTAGCAATACAATGAAATTGGCACAACACAACGGAAACAAGTAGCAATACAACGAAATTGGCACAACACAACGGAAACAAGTCACAACACAACGAAATTGGCACAACACAACGGAAACAAGTAGCAATACAATGAAATTGGCACAACACAACGGAAACAAGTCACAACACAACGAAATTGGCACAACACAATGGAAACAAGTAGCAATACAACGAAATTGGCACAACACAACGGAAACAAGTAGCAATACAATGAAATTGGCACAACACAATGGAAACGAGTCGCAATACAATAAATTTAGCACAACACAACAGAACAAACTGCAACACAATGGAAACAAGACACAGCACAATGGAAATATTAGTATTGCATTACTCTCATCATGTTACTCACTCTAGATTACTTGCGGGATGTTTTTCTCGTCACTTACACAAATATAAACATTGTGCATGCTGTCCTCCATTTTCTGAAACAACCGGACAGGTAAATAAGCTCTTTGCTGATTGGCTTGCACAAATTTCCCGCTAGAGTTTTAATTTTTCAACCTGCGCGGAAGATGCAATTAAGGCGAATATCATTAATATTCGCGTCACCCAATTCACATCATTCGTGTCTATTCACGTCTTTGCATTGACTTTATGTAATCTACTCGCGCAAATGGTGTGCACACACCATTAGAAGTGTTAAACAAGGATCTTAAACTAATGGAGACTGTTAGGTGTTCTCAACGCTGTCAAAATAAAAGCCAAACAGAAAATCTTGTCAGCCAATGCAGATAATTTAAAATTGCCAAATAACTTTCATGATCACTAATGTTAATATGTTGCTTGAGGTTCTATTATAATGCTACCGAAATATAGCTTGTACTATAAATATAAATTGTGTCTACACCAGAGACGATGGGAACAATGCAACAAAGTCAAATAGATGGCATGTTCAGCGTAGATGGCCTCAAACTGACAACAGTCACACTTGATGTAGACAAGGTATAATGCTAGTGGTCGACAAATATATCGTCTGATTTTTGGCTTTTTTTTTTTTATTATCTGCATTAAAAATTAAAAGTTGAACTTAAAAAGTTAAAACTTCAATTTTGACAGCACTAAAGACCTTTGGATAAAAAAAGTCTGTTGGATCTGTTAAATGCACATACTCTCTGTGACAATATATGACAGTTAATTGTCAACCAGCAGTGCTGATAGTGGCAGTGGTGTGATGACTTCACACTCGTGTGGTGCTCGCTCGTGATTATTGGATGGCCTCCTGGCATGAGAGCAGGAAGTCAGCCATGAGTCAGTAATCAGTTTGACATGTCGCCATGACTCACACAGCTCTCTGTGCTCTTAAGACTAGCCATCAATCTCTGTCCACATGTGCAATTCAAGTGTTAAAGGCATGCAGGGACACAGGAGCGTGTCTGGAATCGTGCTGCAGTGACTGTCGCTGTGATTTCCATGAGCTTTTTGACGAACCATTAAAACTGTACAACTGAGGCACATACACGTCCTCCCAATGAGCATCTTCAGAGAAATCCTCAGATAGTTCTTGACCGTCTTTGTGGTAGGCGACTGTATAGAGCTATATATAAAAGCATGAGGAATACAAATAGAACAATAATAAAATTGTGCAACCAAAATCTGCATATGGAAATATTTCATCCTCACCCATAAATCCCATTTGCCGTTGAAATGACAAAATTTTGCCTGCGAAAATTCACTGAACAACACAACTGTGAATGTGCATGCCTTAAGAGTCAGAGAGAGTAAAAATAATGATGAAAAACCCATTTATGACTACAAGAAAATTTGATGAAGCTGTCATCAGCGTGGCACTTTCACACATGATGACTGTAGAGATCAGGATGGTTTTGCTTTAATGAATGGTGAGCCGTTTCCATGGGTCAAGTGTGAATAGCTTGGTAATCTGCACGTTTAATCAAGCCTCAGGGAAAACAACAAGCTGTGACTGCATATGCAATTATGTGGTTGGCATTCTCTGCAGCATAATGCTGCTGTCTCTGGAGTAAATGCCAACAGTGTGCTTAATTTGTTACTGTGTAAAGTCAAGGCTAAGAGATACGTTTAATTATTTTCTAAATGAGTTCTTAAGAACATGCTACTTAATGCTTATCAGATGCTTGACAGTTGTTAAAAAAAACTTTAATAATATAAATAATATAAAAGTCATTAATAGTATAATTGATAAAAAATTGCCTTAATTTCATGTTGTTAATAAAAGAAAAAAAAAGTAGAAAACTTTTTTCCATGTGATTAAAGAATAATTACCACCTGGTTATATGCACATCATTGATGTTATGTGTTTTCATGTTTGTTCGAAAGATTATTATCTGTTCATTTTAATCCAATCAGTGGTGTGTGTCAGCATTTGGGAAAAACCAAAAGAAAAAAAAAAGCACTTTAACTATATGTGTGTGTGTGTGTGTGTGTGTGTGTGTGTGTGTGTGTATATATATATATATAT
>NW_015506287.1:250452-262698 GCF_001515645.1 Sinocyclocheilus grahami
TATGTATATATATATATATATAATTTATTTATTTTTGGTTGCACTACTAATAATATAGCTAAAACTAAAATCTAAAAAGTAAAATATATAGACATATTTAAAAGAAAACAAAAAAATATATATAAAAATGAGAAACCGCAACAAATTTGCTAAACCTTTAATTCAAATTAATTCACATTAAAAATTAAAACAAATTATAAAAATAAAATATATATACTGTATATACAGGTGCATCTCAATAAATTAGAATGTTACCAAGTATTGAGTACATGTACAGTAAATGAACATACTTTCCAGAAGGCCAACAATTCACTAAAAAAATTTTTTTTGTGAAGTATTCTAATTTGTTGAGATAGTGAATTGGTGAGTTTTTGTTAAATGTGAGCCAAAATCATCACAATTAAAAGAACCAAAGACTTAAACTACTTCAGTCTGTGTGCATTGCATTTATTTAATACACGAGTTTCACAATTTGAGTTGAATTACTGAAATTAATGAACTTTTCCATGACATTCTAATTTATTGAGATGCACCTGTATATATATATATATATATGTATATATGTTGTATTTTGTGGCCTGTGAAATCCAGATGCTCTGACCCGCTGTGTGTGTTCGTGTCTAGGCTGCAGGACAAGGTCCAGGAGACGATTGAAGCTCTGCGACTGGCTGGAATCAAGGTGTGGGTGTTGACCGGTGACAAGCATGAGACGGCGGTTAGCGTGAGCCTCTCCTGCGGTCACTTCCACCGCACCATGAACATCCTGGAGCTCGTGCAGCAGAAATCAGACAACGAGTGCGCCGAGCAGCTCCGCAGACTGGACCGGAGGTAAAACACACCAGTGCACACTTCCTTAGAGATCTCCAGCCCTTTTTAGACTCTCTTTCATGCTGAGTGTCAAGCGATTTTCACTTTCTGTGTTGAATGGGAATATAGGACTAAGGGCCAGATTTACTAAACAGGGCAAATACATGTAGAAAAAATCCTCTCTCTTCTACCACGCTCTCTATGTTCTCTGCGGTGCTTCCTCCTAGCAACAACAAATGCAGCCATTTCAAGCGCAAAATAGTTTAAAGGGGTCATGAAATGGATTTTTTTTTTTTTATTAATTTAATATGTTCTTTGAGGTTTACTTATTATGTTAATGAAGTTTTTTTGCTCAAATATGTAAAAAGGATTATTTTCAACCCTCATTCTGAACCTCTCTCTAAAACGACCTGGTTTCAAGGAGCGGGTCTTTTAAGGCTTGTCAGTAATCGGCCACTGTTATGATTAGCTAACGTCACTGCATAGGAAACAGTGTCAGCGCCCCCTCGCTATTGCATGTTTTGAGTGTTTTGACAACATGATCAAGGTCATTTCCAGACAAAGCATTATGAAATCCTTTACTTACGGTTTGTGATGCAGCTGCAGTCAGATCTAGTACCGCTTCATCTTTCAACAAATGTTTCTTCGTGAACTCTCCATGACACTGTGCCTCGTTTACAAAACAACATGCTCCGATCAATCCTCAGACACGATCCGGGGTGCCATTAAATATAAACAAGCCACTTGTTCCTTACGCTGAGATCTTTCTGATATCTGTACAAAGATGTAAACGAGCCGTTTAAACCAAACGTGTCAAAGCGAACAATCTTTCAGTCCATTTGTCCGATTGACGACAGACTCGAGCGTGTGGACTGTGTCAGAAAGTGAACGCGCTTCTCTATTCTGTATCCAGTGTAGACAAGATTGCGGCAGTGATTGTCATTTCTGATGTGACACTCGCATTGATCAAGCGTGAACAAGCCGTTAGCGGCTTAACGCCAGTGGGTGGAGCCTATGTCAATGTGTTGCTCTGAAGGCGTTGTTTATGCAAACGACTGGGCCTAGGTGACGCCACCTTGCCGCATTGAATCCAAAACGAGTCGTTTTTGGAGCTTGATTAAATAAATGCTTTGTTTATAATGAGGAGGATGTCTTAAGCTATGAAACTTGCAGGACATTTTAATGGAACAAAGACCTCTTACATGCCAAAAGATCAAGGCAATTTAGATTTCTCATGTCATGACCCCTTTAAGACATGCTTTTTTGGGGGCATTAAATACTTGTGCAAATACCAGTAATTTGAGGACCGTAAACTTTAGTAAATCGTGTTGCGTGATTAATTTTAATACTCTCCTCCCATAAACTTTGTATCTGAAAGGGAAACTAATTGTAGGACTAATTGTTTGAGATGGGTTTGTGCAGGATCAAGGAGGATCATGTGATCCAGCACGGGCTGGTGGTGGATGGGGCCAGTCTGTCTCTGGCTCTGCGGGAGCATGAGAAACTCTTCATGGAGGTGTGTAAGAACTGCTCGGCGGTGCTCTGCTGCAGAATGGCACCTCTCCAAAAAGCCAAGGTGGGTCACCTTACCCTCCTTGTTTTCAGGTTTCACTCTGTCTCCACAAGGTCTGAGGTTACGCACACTAATATGTCCAGTCTCTGCTCAGTTGCCCCACACTAGCCTGTTGTTTTCATAGCGCTGGTGTGTGTTTTGCAGGTGGTGAGACTGTTAAAGACTTCTCCTGAGAAGCCTATTACATTAGCCATTGGAGACGGAGCCAACGATGTCAGTATGATCCAGGAGGCTCACATTGGTATTGGTAGGTGGACTCAAAGGTGTGGCTTACGAGTCAAATGTATTGCGATCAAGCTAACCGAATGAACCTCTGTACAGGAATCATGGGCAAAGAGGGAAGACAAGCCGTGAGGAACAGCGACTATGCAATCGCGAGGTTCAAGTTCCTCGCCAAATTGCTGCTTGTACACGGCCATTTCTACTACATTAGAATAGCAACCCTTGTGCAGTACTTTTTCTACAAGGTACGTTGGGAGCTTTTTGTGTGGCTTTCCGGTTGAAGATTTGCGTTTTTATAAAACTCTGTTTTGTTTTCTTGTAGAATGTGTGCTTTATCACTCCCCAGTTTTTATACCAGTTCTTCTGTTTGTTCTCACAGCAAGTAAGTGTCTCTCCCAGTCATCATTTTATGTAATTTTCTGTTGGTTAACACGGCGAATCTGTGTGACCAACTTTAACCCGTTGTGAAATCTTTCACCTTCGCTTGAAATACCATTTCTCAAGGATTCCCATTGAAATGACTGGATTTCACCTGGAAAATTTCGCAAAATAATGGTAAATGTGACCTCACCTTTACTAAGTCACTATTACTACTGCTAATATGTAGGGTTAGTGATTTAAACTCTAAAGCCTTAGTATTTAGTTATTTTACATTTACACTTATGTATTTAGCTGATGCTTTTTTTCCAAAGCTACTTGCAGTGCATTTAAGCTACTTTTTTTTTTTCAACAGCTGGGTTTCCATCCAAAGTTGCGAATTTAACTTATGCGCAAAATTGGTATATCGCATAAAACATTTGCGAACAAGCACTGTTTCCATCCAACGAGTCAGAGAGAACAAAATCGTCACTTCCTGATAAACTGCCACTAAATATCACTAAGAAAAGTAAGAGAAGCCACTGAATATAATAATTCTCAAATATAATAAATTACTTGCGCTTTGAGTGAGCAGACGAAGCGCAATAAATGCGGTCTTGCTTTCGGAGCTGAATGTCAGCTGTTTGGGAACGCAGTCGTGGTAAACCGTTCTGGGAGGCAGTAGAAATACTTTGACGACATACTTTGCTCGGGCACTTCAGAATGACCATGACAACATTTGAGATGCTGTGCAACTAAATCGGTCCGCTGGTTAGTCAGGTTATGCTGTCCCATAGCGCAAAGTCACATGACTTTTTTGAACGCTCATGCGGGATTTATTCGCGAAATGCGTTTCCATCTTCCATTATTCGCATTAACCCTTAAGTCAAAAACCACCTCAAGCGAGCGTAAAAACTTTTTTTGCGAATTAAGGGATTTCTTTTCGAAATTTGGCGTTTCTCATGCGATACTTCAAAATGCGTATTAAAACAGGATGATGGAAACATAGCTATTGTTAGGATTGGAATAAAACCCTTGACATTGGTGTTGCTTGTGCCATGCTGTACTGTTCAAGCTACAGAAAATATTTAAGCAATCTGATTCAAAATGACCAATTGGTGGCATTCGAGAAAGGACCTAATCCATATCTAGAGACCAGAAAACCATAGAGTAGTGACCACCTACGGACTTCTGTTGTTCATCAAATTTTGAAATCCAGTTACTTCATTAGGAATCCATGGTGTTGCGAATTTCATGTGAGAGTGAAAAAAGTTTTGGAACAGGTTCAAGTTGGTCAAGAGTTGACCAATAGAATTATTGTCATTATAATACACATCATTTTTGGCTCGGACTATATACTGAGGTTTTCCAGTCGTTAGATATTTGCTGTTGTGTGTTTTTAGAAACCAGCAAAAGTTGGTTAAGTCTGGAGATTTCAGTTTGACCTTTGACTGTGTGTGTGTGATCAATGTGTGATTTCTCAAAACCCTGTTTGATTTTAGCGTGGGAGCTTAACATGCTGTCTTGTGCTTCGCAGACTCTTTATGACAGCGTGTATCTGACGCTGTATAATATCTGCTTCACCTCTCTGCCCATACTGGTATACAGTCTGTTTGAGCAGCTGGTGCATCCACATGTTCTGCAGAGCAAACCAGCACTTTACAGGTGTTTGTCTTTTGAGGAAATTATCTTTTAAATAAAGTCAATATGTCATCATGTCACTATTATTATTAGTTGTTCTTTTAAAAAAACTAATTCTATTTCTTTTAAATTCATTATATATATATATCTAACTTTTTTCCCCCAGCTATTTGCCAAGTCAACATTTATTTTCATTTAGTTTTTTGAAGTAGTAAATAACTCAAACTAAATTATAAGCTATGTAGGCATGTTTAAAAGCAAACTAATAAAAATGTCAAAAATACACAACAAAATTAAAATGAAAATATAAACAGAAAATAACAAAATATATATGTAATACTAAATATTAACAAAAAACTATAATAGTTTCTCAATCATACTAAAATAGCACTGTTTAGCACTTCATTTTTTACATTTCAACATTTCTCTTTTTTAAGCTTAATTTCAATTAATTTCAACTCAGATTACATTAAAGTTTAAGTATTGCAAAAATTAAAAATGTACCTGCACATTTTCTCTATTTCCAATTGAAACCTTAATTTAATATTAGCTGTAATGGGAATTTGAGTCTGTTTTGTTGTTTTCATTCCCCCTCCCAAATCGAAATGAAGTAATATTCTTTCCCTTCTTCAGAGACATCAGTAAAAATTCCCTGCTGTCCTTCAAAACCTTTTTGTACTGGACCTTCCTGGGCTTCTGCCACGCCTTCGTCTTCTTCTTCGGCTCCTACATCCTGATGGGAGAAGACACCACGCTGATGGGAAATGGACAGGTCAGCGCCAGAGAGAGCTCTCGGCTTCACCTCGCTCTTCTGTGTGTCTGTGGCATGACAGTTGTCTTTGATATCCTCCACACAGCATTATGTATAGATCTCAGAGATGCTATCTGAATTCTTTAGCTAGAAGCGCTTAAGGTAATGAATGCACTTAGACGTTAATAACCGTTACTTAGCCTTAGTGACTATTGATTAACTCCAGCTTACAGACACGAAGCATCAATCCTCCAACTAATAACATCGTTATCTTACCTTACTGTTGGCTTTTACTACTTATCCATATTCTCTCACTTTTTCTGCTTCTCTCTTTCTCTTTCCTGCTGTGCATGCTCTCAGATTTTGCGAGCTAACAGGCAACTGGTAAGAGTTGACTGGATTCCAGTTGATGCATGTGTCTTTTCTAATGAGCAGCTGTCTCCTTGGTTTGGTTTAGCGGCTCTGATCTCGATTCTTTTGATACTCTGCCATCCTCAATTGCGGGGCTGAGTTACAACAAGATTTGAACATGCTCCCTCACTCACACTTTGCATGACAGCGGATGGCTTTCGACAAGCCGGAATCGCTGTCTGATATAAAGTGGCTGGCGTCGTTTATTTTGGATGAATTGAAAGCCTCTAGATATTTAGTTCACCCCATACGACATGTGAACAGACTGATGGGCTAGTTTGAAATCTTTTCATACGGTCATGTTTCTTTCTTGCAGATGTTTGGAAACTGGACGTTTGGCACTTTAGTATTCACTGTGATGGTTATTACGGTTACGCTGAAGGTGAGTGCGTACTTAAATGCAACGCGTGCTTTTTAAATAACACGTGAGCTTCATTTGCACTGTTGTCTCCACAGCTGGCCATAGAGACACATTTCTGGACGTGGATGAATCACTTTGTCACATGGGGCTCCATCGCCTTCTACTTCATCTTCTCCTTGTTTTATGGCGGCATCATCTGGTACTGTATTGCATGTGAAATTACATTTGAACTTTGACTGAACTTTAAAGAAATCATGCTTTCCATAGGCATTATGGGTCTGTTTTAGAGGAATGTGTTTTTCGCATTATTCAGATTAGTGGTCAAAAAAATATTAGTTTTTCAATGGCACTTTCATATCCTTAATATGCGGTTACAGCCTTAGATAATATTTGTGAGTTTTCAAAATGTATATACTTGGATGAGTAAATTATAATTTTTTATCAAATATATAATAGTCAATTTAATAAAAATAATGGTGACATCTTTGCAATATTTCCTTCAAATGAATTTGCAAATAAATAAAACTAAAATGTATAAGTGGTAGTGTGCACTACACATATCCCCTCAATATTCTTCTTTATGAATTTTTTTTGCATTTTATGTATTCATTTTAGATGTAATTTATTTTGGAAATTGATTAAATTCAATTTTTTTAAATTGATTTAATTTTAAAAACATGAGACGCAGCACTGTACCATGGAAAAAGAGCGCAAGGTCTTGAGATGCAGTTTTTTTTTTAAGTTGAACTATGTGTAACGCCATTTAAAAAATCATGCCATTAATGCATGAGATTTTTAAATTTTTGTAGTCATACTCTAAAATCTTACATCTGCTGGTAGTAAGGGGTTTTATTTTTTCTTCAAATCCTTGTCCAGTAATCAAGAATGACACAAGTCACTGCTTAAAATGAGTGTGATAAATTGTAAAAATGCATGTTTTTCTCCATCCTGTGTGAGAAAGTGAAAGTCACGAACAATACCTAAATTTGGTTATTTTCCTTTCTAAATAGTTTGCATTGAATTGTTGATTTGCTGGTGATAACAGTTTGCTCTTTCTGGTCTCGCATGTCCAGTAGTGACGTCCTCTTGAATGCAGTCAAGATGCTGTGCTCAATATTTGGCTCTGGCTCTGAAACAGTTCCTCATTAGTTAGATATTTGACAGCATTAGCAACTAATTGCAGTCTAATTGAAGTTTTCCCCTCCATTAGGCCATTTCTTCACACGCAGGACATGTACTTCGTCTTTGTTCAGCTGCTGTCCAGCGGCTCGGCCTGGTTTGCCATCATCATCATCATCCTCACCTGCCTGTTTCCAGACGTCATCAAGAAGGTCTTCTACAGGCACCTGCAGCCGACCAGCACGCAGAAATCTCAGGTGAGCGTCCACCACAAACGCTCGAGCTCTGATTGAGATGGAGTGAGAGTTTGTGTGTCACGTGTGGAGTTGTGCTGGATTTATGCTTTCAAAGATGACACTGATGAAGTAATACAGCATGTGGCTCACGTCTCACCAGCAACTCACTCAGAGGTATCATCACTACAGCACCAGCATTCATCGCAATATTAAAAATCTACTGCAGCGGACACTTATTACATCTGGAAATGCAGTGCATCTTGTCTGGTTGAATTATGAGAATAGATAATGGCAGGTTGTAGCTTCATGATGGCTTGCTTATCTTAATGGTTTATTTGTGTGAACATTTTGAAAATAGTCCTGACTGGCAGGGTGTTAAAAGTTCCCCATTTAAGTGACATCATAATTTCTTCATAACATCATAATCATAATAACTTTTCAGTAGTCTACACCAATTCCACTGATATTTCATGATTCTCTAATTCTTCAATAGAGCACCTTTATTTAAAAAGTTAAAGATTCACATAGTTAATTAAAACAATTGTTTGTAACCTACGAGAGTTCCAGTCTATTTAATTAGTTTGGTGCCACTATAAAGGCCCTGGTACACTTTTAGTGAAGTTTTTCACTCTGGGATAAATGAAAGTTTGAAATAGCTTTTGGATGGTTTGTGAACATCTCGATGTCGATATGTTTGCGCCAGCTCTACAATTCGACACTCTAAGTACATTCATGGTTTTACTCGTGTCTAACCTCGACAGTCTGAAAGAAATTAACCTTAAAAGATTTTCATGTCAAAGAGGGCAGAGCCGTAAAGCACACCCACCTATTATGCTATGAACCAATAGTGGCTTGATGGTGTTTAAAAGTCAACACACATTTTCTAGAAACGTTTTTTTTCGAACCAACAAAACAAACTCAAACACCTTTGTTTTGGCCAGGTTTTTAGGGGCGTTTATCTGACACCGCTTCGAACTTTTGCGGTTTGGCTGTTAATTAGGGCTTTTGCACCAGAGGAACCTTTCCATAGTTCCTAGAACTATTGGCGGAAGTTCCCACTTTTTGATGTGTTCGCACCGCAGGAACTAGGAATGTATTTAGTTCTAGGAAGTCCACTTGGGGGAACTAAATTAGCTCCTACTTCAGAGTAGGGTCTAAAACAGTTCTATAAGGAACTACCAGTGACGTAAGTGTACGCGGATTGACCAAATGCATACGAAAAACACTGGCTACCAGCATTTTTAAAAAGCCCTGTAAAAATATTTACTTTTACATTCAGACATTTTATCCAAAGCGACTTACGAATGAGGACAATGAAAGCAATCAAAATCAACAAAAGAGCAATGATACGCAAGTGCTATAACAAGTCTCAGTTAGCTTAATGCAGTACACGTATCAAGATTTTTTTTTAATTTTTTTTTAAATCATATAAATAAAAATAAAATGGATAGAATAGAAAAAGAATAGAGCAAGCTAGTGTTAGAGGCCTTTTTTGCTTTTGTTAATCAGAAGAAGTCAAAGTCAGAATTATAATTGTATGATAAATTAAAAGAAAAGAAATGGATGGAATGCAAAAAGATTAGAGAAGCAAGTGTTTGTTTTTTAAAGAAAAACAAGCAGTTAGTAAATTCCAAGCAACAAAAGCGGCACGTTTTTTTTTTTTATAAAGACTAGAATTAGAATAGAGAGTGCTAGAGTTAGAGGGTCAAATAAAGATGGAAGAGATGTGTTTTTAGCCGATTCTTGAAGATGGCTAAGGACTCAGCTGCTCGGACTGATTTACTCCACAAACATGGAAAACAGCGATAATGGCATTTACCTGTTGTCTGCAGTGTTGTTCTTTTCTCAGCCTTGATGACGTAACCCTGCAAGTTGTCATTAGTCACATGTTAATGCTCTTTTAATCGCGTAAATTGTGTGTTTACATTCCATGTCTGTTATCACGAAACCTACGACACACAACAAAAACGGCTCCGAACACGGCGCTCTCCATTCACCGGTTGCTGATGTTTGTAAATGCCGTGAATAAAGACATGACTGTCGGCCGCTTCAGAGTTCCTGCTGCCGGTGCGAATGCAACCAGGAAAACGGCCCGAGGGAGAAATTGGTTCTCAAGGAACGACCCTGCTGGCTAGCTCCTAGAACTAAATGGTGCGAAAGCCCCTATTTAGAGAGCGCAAACTTTTGAAAACAGGTTTTAAAAGTGCACGTTTTTTGAAAAAGAATTCGTTAGCCTCTCTGTGTAAACAAAAACAAAACAAAAACAAAACATGAATTTTGTGAAAATGTTGACATATCATTGTCAGTCTATAGGTATGTGAGCAGGTGTGAAGGTTTATTTACAAAGTGACATCGCCATCTACTGGCCTGGCATGAATAATACAGGATTTTTTGTTGTTTTCGCAGATCCATGTGAAACGGGGGTTTTGACAATATTGTCGTCTGTACGCAAAACTTTTCGAAAGTTCAAAGGAAAAACTTCCGTTTTTAGTACATTGTAGTCATGTAAACGTACCCTTTGTTAGAAAATATGCTACACCCGTTTTTGTTCTTCGATTGCGCTTGATGTATATCAGTCAATGACAAACACTAAAACTAAAAACGGTACCAGTTTTCACTTTTGTAAAGAGACTATGGCTATAGGTTAATAATTTGGGGTGTGGGTGGTTGATAGTTTCTGGTTACTGTTATGTTACAGTCTTGCATAGGACTGAGTACCACTGGCGATTGTATGCCAAAACCTTTTTTTTTTCTGCAAATAAAAAGAGAGAACTGCTAAGCATTGTTGATAAAAAAAATTATACAGTAAGAAATATCTGGTTTTGTACCAACTGAGAGAGATGAGCCTAAATTAAGACGATAAGACTATACGAATTAAGCCGATATATTAAGCCAAATATCACATTTTTACTGTCTTATCAAATTTTTTAGGGTTTATTTTTGTACGTTTGTGCCTTTATTTGGATAGGATAGTTGAAGGTGTGACAAAAAAGTGGGAGAAGGAGAGAATGATGAGCTGGGATTCGAACACGAGGCTGTCAACTCTTTCAAAATCTTTACTCGCATCTAACACTCAGCTTTTATCGCTTATTTTCTTCATTTCGTACACATTTAATCCTTATATTCCCCTTTATTTCTACATGCCTAAGTGAGGCAGTAACTGAAGTTGCTGCAGTACGGTTCTGTGGCGTCAGCACACGTTGCCCTGCGGATGACACCCGATAGATTCGAAGTGCTTTCTCTCTGCATCTGCTGCTTGTTTCCTGTTTCCTGTCTCTGTCATTTCTGAATGTGTGTGGTGAGTGGGATGTGGTGTACAGTGTGTATAACTGCTCATGTGACTTTTCCTCCTTTTTACTTGACCCTCTGTGTGTTCTGTAGATGTACACCAACCGTGTGGCTATAGGTGATGACTTCATCGCACTTCAGCCTCTGTCCAGAGCCAAGAATCAGCTGGGCAAGATTAGGTAGAGTAGGAGAGACACCCTCACACTGCATGCGGAGGAAAAACTAACAGAGGGGGAGGAGCGAAATTAAAGAACTCGCGTGCTTTAACAATTCACCTGCATGCGTAACTCGTACCTGCAAGTGCATGGTTGTGTGGGTCAGATTTAAAGCAAACGTGGCTGTTTGGAGATGCGTCCTTGTACAGCATGAGCTTGAGCTCACAGCCCCATTGATAGATGCTTTTTGTATTGTTTGGAAGCTTTCTAATGAGTTTTTTTTTTCTCTCTGAAAAATGTTTACCCGGTCTGCATGTTCCCAAAACGATTCTTTTTAGTCTCTACCAACGAGCAGAGAAAATTATCTCCAGTCCAGCTCCAGCAAGACGTCAGTAAAAATGCTTACTTAAAATCTGAATTTAACTTTGTGGAAATTCAGCTAAAAAATTCAAAAAATGTTCTACGAATTGGTGTTGGGTGATATGTTCGATTTTATTATCGTCCTCTCGTCAACCTCTGAAATTGCCGATACACGATATTATCGTGCTAATTTATTTAATTATTTATTTGCTTAGTTTCATTCCTGGAGAGTGAACCACCTTAAGCGTAAGGCTAAAACTGAATTTGTATTTAACATAAAAATTTAATAGAAACATTGTAAGTTACTAATCATAAGGCATACATATCCTCAGTTATTCAAATAGCAGCTACAGAAAACGAGCAAAGAACATCATAACTAGAGATCGACCGATATATCGATTTACCGATATTTTTCCCGATATTTAAGCATTTTAAAATAATCGGATATCGGTTTTGTCATGTCGGATTCACCGATAAACGCCGCCATCTTATGGATGTTTTGAGAATTGCTCACAGGATCAACATTGCAGTGCGTCTGAGGGGAAACAAGGCAACAACAACGGCGTGCACAGGTACTTTATTTACTGTCGTTAGTAAACTTTATTTAACATAACAGCCATTAATGCACAAATTAGATGTATTACATAAATGCCTGATATGCAGTTTATGCAGCTTGGCTCAAAGAAATAGAGATTAACTCACGGAGTCACGTAAAATAATCCGTCAAGTCCTGTCCCAATAAAGACGTAACTTTGTGTGAATTAAATAATATGCAGCCATGAATGGACGCATGTTAGAAAGAAAAGTGCTGAATTTAATTCGCTCTCTGTTGTCTATATGCTCATCGTCTCATGAAGTCGGAGTCACGTAGGCTAAAATAATCCGTCAAGTCCTCTCCCAATAAAGACGTAACTTTGCACGAGTTAAATAATATAGCCATGAATGAGCGCATGTTGGAAATAAAA
>NW_015506287.1:262982-344062 GCF_001515645.1 Sinocyclocheilus grahami
AAAGACGTAACTTTGTGTGAATTAAATAATATGCAGCCATGAATGGACGCATGTTAGAAAGAAAAGTGCTGAATTTAATTCGCTCTCTGTTGTCTATATGCTCATCGTCTCATGAAGTCGGAGTCACGTAGGCTAAAATAATCCGTCAAGTCCTCTCCCAATAAAGACGTAACTTTGCACGAGTTAAATAATATAGCCATGAATGAGCGCATGTTGGAAATAAAAGCGCTGAATTTAATTCTCTCTCTGTTGTATATTTGCTCATCATTAGTCTCGTGAAGCCGCTTTCATATTGCTGTTCACTCACCGGGTTGATGCTCAGGAAATGCTCCAGCACGGCCACCGCATGTAACTTTTAACAAGATTCACTTGTTTAAAACAACCTAAATGGTATTAACATTTACTATATAACCATTATTTCGCTAATAAATATCTAAATAGAAACAACTCTATGGAAATGAATTATTTATTATCTCCACGAGCGATCGCAGTTTGAGTATAGTTCTGTGTAAATGCATAGATAAACTGCGCTGTCAGCAGGCATTTCATAATCTAGAACGACAAAAACATTATTAGTAATTTTGATATAACATGCCAGTTGAGAAATGCAATAAAATACGATGTTTTGTTTGTTATATTTCAATATTCCAGAGAATATTATTCAGTGAATTAACATTATCCAGTGAATTATTCTTCACTCTTTAGCCTATTAAACAGCTTATAATCCTACTAAAACTGTAGTTTAAAAGTTGATATGACTCCTTTCCTTTATTTATTTTCTCCATTTGAAAACATTAGACCTTCTACATTTATTTTGCTTATTGTTAATATTAGTGTTGCTGCTGATGCTTTAAATAAAATGTTTTTTTATTGTTGTAATATGAAGATTAAATTTAACATGAAAGACTGCTAATTTTCGACACTTTTTTTTTTTAAAAGATGACTGAAAGGAGGAAAAACCAAAGTGAAGCATGGACTTACTTCACTCAGTCATTTATTTACTTTATAACAGTAAATAAATATCGGTTCTGCATATCGGTTATCGGGCAGATAAACATGCAAATAATTGGTATTGGTTATAAAATATCAATATCGGTCGATCACTAATCATAACCGACTTCAGGCTAGCATGAGTATTATGCACTTTAAAAAACACTCCCGTTATAATCAGTGAAGCCATCTACACCAGTGTTTCTCAAACCTGGTCCTGGGTGCCCCCCAGCACTGCACATTTTGTGTGTCTCCCTAATCAAACACACCTGAATCAACTCATTAGCTCATTAAAAGAAACTCCAGGACCTGAAATGGGTGTCAGATAAGGGAGACATACAAAATGTGCAGTGTTGGGGGGCACTCAGGACCAGGGTTGAGAAACACTGATCTACACTGTATGATGAATACATTTCTTATGCTTACATTGCACGTACATATGCACATTGTTGTTTATCAGAGAATTTGCGAGTCAGAATTCAGTCGGCGCACGCTGAACAACAAAACTCCGGTGTTTCATCGATGACTCATCTGAACGCCTCTGATTGGCTATTACATTCATAAGCCCAACATAATTGTGTGTGATTGGTTATAACTCGCAACACTGTAAAAACGTGGAAAAATAAATATAATGGAACAAATAAGCCAAAATATGAAATAGATAGTATTACTAGCCTGATATATAATAATTACTAGCCTGAGTAATAATAATAATTATCTTGCTATCGTCAAAGGCATCCTAGCTTATGGCTAGGAACTATAATCTTATTCCGGCGTAATAATCAAGGAACTTTGCTGCCATACCATGGGTGCAGCAGGCGCAATGATATTACGCAGCGCCTGAAAATAGGCTAACTTCCGTTCATATCGGCCTAGAAAATCGCAACTTTCATTTTTCTGTCGGTCTTAGTACACAATGTAACTACAGAAGAGTCAAGTTTTAAATAGGAAAAATATAGAAACTCTTTGGTCATTTTTGAGCGAGATGCTAACAGTCTAATCAGATTCAATGATCTATGCTAAGCTACAGCTAAAAGTGCTACTGCCAGACCCGGAGATCGGCTGAATGGATTCGAAAACGGTAAAACTCAACTGTTTAACTCTAGGGGAGTTGGAAAATGAGCCTATTTTCAAAAATAGTGGAGTGTTCCTTTAATTTGGCCAAAAGTTTCTTAAGCTTTTTTGGAACAGACTTCACATCTGGATAGTGTCCAAGATGCCTTAAAATGCTGTCTACATAGGCAGCTCACTAGGTTTTGGAACAGAAGGAGGGTTTTCTCACAGTGGACATGGGGCAGTTTCATACTCATTCACCTTTCTTCAGTTTTTATCCGTTTGGGAGACTTACCGCGCTGTTTTGTCCTTCCAGATGGAAGCGGAAAAGGTTTCAGTCAGCTCAGAATATGACACTGCTGAAATCAGGAGCAGAGGGGAGGACAATCGGCCACTGATCGCTGCTTTTCCTCCACCTCTGGTGCAGCCCCACCCTTCCCCTAGGTAGTACTCTACCCCCATCAGGCCTCCGTCTGTGTGTGGTACAGTATGTGACCGCCATGACCCAGTCATCCTGTCATGCGACACTAGCTCTCCCTGTGATGTAACCAGGAGCGAGGGCTGCTCTGAGTGGCATGAGTCTTAGATCTTTGTCCGTTACATGACCATCTATTCACTTGAGAATCTGCTGGTTTAATCTAATCTCCGCCTCAAGTGCATTATATGTCTGCATGTCTTAATCATCCTTATTTAATTTTTTTTCCCATAATCAATTGTGTTTGTATTTAATTTGACAAACATTTGTTTGTATTTCCGTCAACCTTATAAATCATTGATTGAGCTGTTCTTTTTCTATAATGAATGAACAGTTACTGACGGTTATGTGTGATTCACTAATGGTTGTTAGTAACTTTTATGCTGCTGGTCTTTGTTTATAATATAATAGCATGTTTTTGTCATACTATGGCCATGTACACACTGCAGGCAAATATGGTTTTCTGTCTGTTCCTGAGTGCTTAATTTGCTAGTTTGCTGGGCTGCAAATTAACACTAATTTAGAAAATCAGTTGATCTGTTGATTATTTCTTCGATTAATCAGATGAAAATCCAAACATAATTAACATTTTTAATTTATTAAGAATTCAGTGTCCTCCACTATTTTCCGAAATGCACTTTATCCATGGAAATGCACTACTTTTACACTAATTTCTTCGATTAATTAGATGAAAATTCAAACATAATATTTTTAATTAATTAATTTGATTTTTATTCATTATTTAAAATTCTGTGTTCTCCACTATTTTCCAGATGTGGTTTGTCCATCGAAATGTACTACTCACTATTATAAAGTAGAATGATTGGTGATATTTTCTGTGCACAGCACACAGACCTGAAAAGTCAATAATCAAATTAGCTGGTTTATTTTTGTTTTCGATTTTATCGATTAGTTGTTGCAGCCCTATAAATTGTCATTTTTTTTGGTTCACAGCCACAAGATGATGTTATTAAGTCAATCATTATGAGTTCAGGAGAGACTTTTGTATTCAGTGCTCAGAGTACTCACTAGTACTCACTGTATTACTCACTAAACAATACTTTTGGAGATTTACTCACATTTTCACACTAGAGCTTTTACTGAAAACCAAAGTTTGGTCTGTTTGAAAAACAGTTTTCCTAATTCAGGTGTGTACTGTTCAATTAAACTCCGGTTGAGCCTCAGAACTCAACAGATTGCTCCATTAAATTAGCTCTTGAACAGTTATTCATGTGACTCTCTTACCTCTACAGATATTAAACCGGTAAATGTGATTTATTAATAGCTAGCACATTTATTTGTAACTGAGATGAAATGACAGCAGCAGCCTGCACAGGTTCTGCTTTTGATTAGACCTGCACATTTCGCTTGAACTGCCTCTTTATTTACAGTTACAGGACACGGTTGAAGTCGTGCAGCATTTAATCTTTCCGCAAGTTCCTGCTAATATTGATTTTTTTTTTTTTAGCAGAACTGCCAAGGTCCATGTAGTAATAGCTAAATCTTTAACCCAGCACATGGTCAAATTCAGATTAACAAGAAACATCATAGAAAAATGGACTGTATTTCTGTGGTCACTGAATGTGTTGGAGATTGTCTGTCATTATAGTTGTGGATTCTAGTAGGACAATTGTCAAGCATCTTTTATTGTAGATGTAGAGCAAAGCGTACATGAACCTAAAGTCCTCATTAATGCATCAGTCAACAAACACATTTGTTTCAAGACTGTGTAGCAATTCTGCAAGGCATGCTGAAGTGAGTCTGGAGGGATTTAATGTTAATATTGGTAGTTTGCATAATGCCTAGTCAGGTTGCCTGAGAGAGATCAAAGAATTGACTTCCTCAGTTCTGGCTGCATGCACTCTTTTTTTCCCTCTTTTGGTTGGTTTTGAGAGCATCTGATTGGGAATCTGATTTGAATAGTCATCTTGGAGCACTCCGGCTGTAATTTAACATGCCGGTCTTTAGCGTCATCTTAGTAATTGAGTATTGAGTTAAGAGAACTGTAATTTCTGTCGATGCCAAGGATGTCTGTGGTTCTGATGAGATGGCATCATTTATCATTCTAATGTATTCATTTTTTGGTAATTCATTGTCTCATTTCAGACCTCTCATCTTTTAAATGTAAAAAATAATGCACTGCATTTATAATTTGAGTTCAGTATTCAAGCTATGTCTTACATTATTGGTATGACCAGATGCCCTGTATTTGAGGCTTTGTTCTGGTGTTACTTAAATACACCCTTTTCTCAAATTTGGTACAAATTGGTGTACTATTACTTGTTTTTGTTTTTTTTTGTTTAAAGCAATAGACACAAATATATGAAAGCTTTTTTCTGCCACTGAATTAAAAAAGGTAATTGCAACTTTTAAATCACACAATTCTGACTTTTTTCATAATTGTGAGTTTGCATCTGCCTTTTAAACCCCTTCAGGTTTCAAGCCCAATTCTGTGCCCTTTTTGTGGAAGTGCTGTTGTTAAATGCAGGACAAATTCTGCATTTTAAAGTTGATGTGTAAAGAGTATCCAGTATGACAAAATATTAAGACATCTAGTCATTGCCCATTACGGACATCAAATCAGTGCAGATATGTTTGTTGGGAACCATTTGGTTTCATCTCTTTCATGTTTTGGTTGACCTCTCTTTTTCTTTTTCCAGTTTACTGAGGCCTACCAGGGCATCGGATGCGTGGACTCCATGTGCTGTTTCTCAGAGGGGCAAAACGCCTGCTCACGGCTGGGCCGGCTGGTGGAGCGAATGATGGGCCGCTGCGACCCCGCTCGGGCCACCAGGTGCGACCTCTCTCTCTCTAGCCTCTGCTGTAAGCACATCTCCTACAAGCTGGAGCACGATGAGCCCGTGGCCCTGGACGAGTGAGGCCCGCCAGTGCACTCAAAGCATTCCCTAATGATTACAACGTAGAATTTAAGACAGAAACGGGTGCATTCATTTGGCTTTAATGTAACAAAGATTAGCTAGAAGTTCAAGCGAGCTTCATCGCCTGGGATGCTCCAGGTATGTACGTATACAAGGAAACGTAGAAAAGTTACTTTGAGTCTGCCCTTTCCAACCCATTGTCTTCGTCTTTCATCGTCTTCACCTTCTTTCGAGATGCGTCCTTCTTTGCTGGTGTCGCTTTCGTGTCTTATCTCTGTGGCAGATAAATGTTCTCTGCTGAAGATCTTGTGCCTCCATACGAGTCCATAATCGCCGAAGCTGTCTCGTCATCCTCGGTCTCAGACAACACACCCAGTTATTAGCAAGGCTAACATGTGTAGCGCCAATTTATGCAAATATTTGCTCGTCGAATGTTGGAATATGTGACTTGATCCATGGAACATCCTGTCATTACGTGTTCTGAGAAGTTGCATCCCTGTTCAAGTGTTTGAATCTGCGTCGTAGTCTTTGCCTTGCGTGTGTGCCTCTCCGTGGAGGGGTTTGTGATGGCATGCGAACGCGTAATCAGCTTTTCGCATAATCGTTTTGACTGTCTGTATCCGCACTTTGGGAAGCAAGGCGCTTCCGAAACTACTCCGCAGTGGTGAGATGAGTACAAGGAGACCTGGTCTCGCTAAATATAAGATTCCTGTTCCAGTATAACGGCTAGAACACTGCCATTGAAGCGCAGGGTACTAGAGGAGACCTCTGCTCTGACTGACCAATGGTAGCCACGGTCAACAGCTACCAACGCTGTGATCGGCTCATTTATCGCAAAGAAAAAACTCAACAAGGGACCACATCGTAATTGCGTGAGACACTGCTAACTGTAGTCTCCAAGAGGATTCTTGAGTTGTTTTTGTTCATCTTTTTTTGTTACGTTAAACTTGAAGCCTTACGGAAGTCGAATCAATCTGTCTAATTGCATGACGGCAGCGTTTCATATTTAGTGTGTTAAGTGGTGGACGAATGCCAGAGAGTGTGTGCGTCCTCCTAGAGTATTACTAGGCACTTTACTACGCTTTATCGCTGTCCGTTTACTGTCTTCGTGTCACTCAAATGAAGCATCTAAACGATTATATGTTGTTGCATTTATCAATGATCTGTACTGCTTTTCTTCCATATGTCTTCAGATCAGTGGTTCTCAGCTGGTGGGTCATGGGCCAAAAATTAGTCACACATTGCTGTTTAAAAAAAACAAACAAAAAAAAAAGGGTCAAAAGATCCTCATATCCTGATCCTATATTAGAGCCAATGGATTTGTGAGCAGCATTCCTACATGTAGGCAACCTAAGGTTGTGTCCCGACTCATAATCCACATCTCGCTTTCTCTCCCACTTTGCTTCCTACCAATTTCCTATGCAGTCGTGTTGCATTAAATAGCAAACATTTATCATAATAATAATAATAATTTAAATATAGCTGCAAGCAGCAGTTAAGGAGCCAAGCACAAAGAAGGAACAATGACTACAACAGTGAGTAGTTAAAGACATTTTTTTATTATTTTAGTCAAAAAATGCAATAAATAAAATCAAGATATACTAGTAATACGATTTAATTGCATATCACTTTTGACCAATAGTTGGCACTGTTATCTACTTATGTTGTTGTCAGTGTGAGGTGACAATGACACATAAAAAGTTTGGTGTCAATATGCCAAAGTTACAGCCTCAGAAGCAGCTTGGCGTCATGCTAACAATCATTTATGCATTACTCGAGAACTATTTGGTCTATCAAAAAGCATTTGATAAATTTTGCCAGCATGGACGGAAGTCAGTTTTGGTAAAAATCAGTCCAAAAGTTTAGGAAGAGTTAGAAAAAGTAGGTTTTCAAAGAAATTCAAATTGGCAGATTGCAAGTATGACCGAATATGGCATAAATGGTATCGATGCTCTTAAGATATCAGGACCATTTTCATTAAAATAGGCAAAATTAATCAAAAGCTATTAGAATTTTCTTTTTTTCATTTCATTATAAGTTTTGACCAGAAGGTGGCGCATTTCTTATATTTTGGTCCTGATGACACATACCAAGTTTTGTGACGATACACTAATGCGTTCATTAAAAAAAGAAAAAATAGCCATTTTTCATATCCCCTGACCAGTAGGTGGTGCTATGCCAAAGCACTGCATGTAGCCTCAGGTGATGCTTATGATGACATGTACCAAGTTTTATTTGAATATGCAAAAATCTCAATTTGTCGTGATCTTCATCAAATTTGTGCGCATGTTGTTTGAGAACGATTTGGTTCATCAAAAAGCTTTTAATAACTTTTTGCCAGAATGATCTAAGCCAATTTTGGTGAAAATCAGACAGACTAGGATGAGCTCGAAAAAGTAGGTTTTTCGCATAATTATAAATTGAAAAATCTTGACCTCTAGAAATTTTTATTTTGATGTCCATTTGAGTCAACATGAGCCAATGTTGGAGCTAAGTTATTAGCATTAAACCATAGCATGTTTATGCCATAAACTGTTTAAGTTGAGACTGTCCTCTATCAGTGCCAAATTTCATAAAAAAAAATTTCCTATCGGCTGCCATAGGCTCGAGCGGAAGAAGAAGAAAACTAACAGATACAATAGGTGTCACCGTACCTTCAGTGCTTAGCCCCTAATAAAACACAAATATAACTTTTGTTGTTGAAGTCAAAGTCTGTGCATCCCATCACACTTTACATTGGTTTGGCACAAAATCATCTGTTGCTTGGTAGAATGAAGTCACATTAGGCAGAAGCCAACATGCCCACATCCTCAAAAAAAAGCAATTTATTAATTTACTTTCACCTTTCTCATTTTTTTATGTACTTAGGGATGATTTTGGTACTTGGTACACTGGGTCATCACATTTGATGGGTCCTAAAGCAAAACCAGTTGAGAACCACTACTTTAGATAATAAAGGAGATTGTTACTATGGTATGAAGCCAGTAAGCCGCATATACATACATTTAACTATATAAATGCAAATACACATTCTGATTTCAACTTTTTACCTCCTCAAGGTCTTAAAACGGTTGTCTTTATCTGCAAAACATGACGATGGTACATTTACATTTGCCCTCTACCAGTCCTTTCTATCCAAAGATAATCGCATTATTGTAGCTATCAATGCATTCTTCATCTTATATAGCATGGATCTATTTATAATATGGCTGCGCTTCAGAGGGATTAGTCCATTGGATGAAGACAATGCCCTCTGGTGTTCAAGAGTAGCAGGTCTGGCGTTTGAGGACTATAGCTTTGGAACGGCTCCGATCCTCAAGGGCTGCTTAATTCCACTCTATTTACAAATATAATATAAATTTTATAGTGAACCTATATACACATATTTTTCTACAAACAATAGATTTACGTTATGTATATTTACTTATATACTGTAAATTATCTTTTTCATATATAGGTACCATGCCCAACATATTCTGGCTTGGAAAAGGTTAATACTTTCATAAGAATGTAGTCTATGTGAATGTCGAGGCTGTGGAAGGATGTTGTGTTTATATTTGTTAATTGTCTTTTAACCATCCACATTAACCCATCTTGTACTAACATGCAACTCATCCATTTCTCCATTGGCTGTGACTCTGACTGTTGCTTGCTGATCTTCATGCACAAAGAGTTCATTAGTTAAAGAGATTTATAAGAAGGGATGCACAGATAAATGAACACTCTTGTGTAAAAAAAGTATACTGGACTTTCGGGAATATACTCTGGTAACCCAGTAATTAATAACCAGTCGCAAGACATTTTACATTATGGAACCTAACAAGATGTATTTCGATATTATATGTTTGACATAATACAAATAATTTAGTCATTTTAAAGTGACAAACCAATTAAAGCCACGAAACGAAGAGTTGTCGCTTCCTGGAGGACGGTGTCATTAAGGCCCATTAAAGGGATAGTTCGGCGAAAAATGTAAACTGTTATCAGTTATTCACCCTTGCAATTCATGTCATTCCAAACCCAAAACCCTGTGGTTCATCTTCAAAACACAAATGAAGATATTCAAACTGCAGAGGTTTTTCCTTCCATTAAAAGACCAAAACTTTGACGCTTCAAAAGAGCTTAACCGTGCTTGTGCCATCTATGAGAAAAAAAACTAATTGATTCTCGCTCATTAAGTAAGCATGTTTAAGCTTCTGTTTACCATATTTGATATACTTGATGTGTCTCTTGGTCAGTTACTTTTTATGCATTGTTCTTTAACTTTTTGTTGTAAAGGCCTTTAAATGGAAGGAGAGAATTCTTTAATAAAACATCTTTGTGTTTCGAAGATGAACGAAAGTCTTATGGGTTTGGAATGACATGCGGGTGGAGTAATTAATGACAGAATTTTCATTTCTAGGCGATCTATCCCTTTAAGGATATTTTATCAAATATAGTAAGACTTAATGGCCAATAGTTATTTATTTGTCATAAATTCACTGTTTTATCTGCAAAACAAATGTTCACAATTAGTCGTTGACCAATTTTTCATGTTTCTTAATGGTTGATGCATGGATATAATCATAATACCAGTTAAAGATTTACATAACAGTTGTTTTACTTTAGCTTGATATTTATCAAAATGCTAGCACTAAAAACTGAAACATTGTGCATCCCTAGTATTCAGGTCGTGCACTGGCCAGGAACGTCCCTCTCTGCACCCTATATAGCTTTGAATTGAAATCTCCAAACTGTCCACACTGTCCCCCTCACTGTTCGCACTTTCCTTGATCCTTCCAGATCTTGGAGCGACTCGGACACCTTCTTCTCCAACGACCGGAGCATCCTGACGCTCTCACCCATGGAGGTCTCTCATTGTTAATGCACCAGCCCGAAAAGGATCAGCTCGTAGAGTCTGGAGACGCCTGCCCTTTACCCTTTACCCTTTACCCCATCCCCCTGCCCTTGTCCAGTCACCAGCCAGACTGTCACACTTTAAAAGCTCTGAGTATCACATCATATGTGATCCGCAACAAGGGACAGGCAGTGGCTCCTGCAAAAACCAAAGGATTTGTGTGTCTTGAGTTTCCGCTGCTAGTAAATCCACGGAACTGTACGCGAAGGGCCGCCATCTTTCCTGAGGAAAACGAGGGGGTCTGTTTGAAGCCATATTTCCCTCTTTTAATTGCCTGATTTTCAAGGTATTAAATGTGAGCGCCGTGTAGCGCTAGCTCACAAACCTGTAGCCTCCTACCCTAAGATGCCTACCTGTACACACAGCCTGAGTTGTGGTTCGTACAGACAATCATGATGCAAGAATGTCACGATAAGAGTTCTTGATGGAAAACTTGCATATCCTTGAACTCGATCACTTTAACCTCCATCAGTCATGTGCCTGCATATTATTTCTCGTACATGCTATGTTGTCATCTCTAACCATTGTCACCGGTTAATTTATCATTGTTGCCGTGTTCCTTGTTTTTCTGCTTGTGTTGCTAACCACTCGTCAAAGCTGTATGATTTTTTATTTTTCGTTTGCGTGTGTATGCGTGCGTGTATTTAATCGCATACTAGGGCATAGTCGAAGGAAAAGGTATGAAATTCATCCTACATGGGCCGTGGGTTATTGTAAGGCCAGAGCATTGAGACAACCGTTTTAAACTTGCTTAGATCAACTATATTGAAGTTTATGATATCAGACTGCATGCTGCACTTGGGTCAATCTGTCTCAATAACCCTGTAACAGAGGCCTAAGTCAACTGGACCTAAATGCTCCCGATTTGAGGAGTCTAGTCTTGGGATTTGTCTTTATTTTTGCTGCAAAGGCTGTGACGCCCTGGATCTCACAGGTATCGGCTGAAATCTGGTGCCGTGACCCGGGTGGCAGTTGGGAGTCAGATTTTATGATGGAGTATGGTTACGTTTTGAATTGTGGATTACTCTATTTTGGTACTTCTTCTCTGTAGTCTTTATTTGTATATCACTTTTTTCATGTCAATGTTCAAACCCAAAATGACTCCTGACCGCTGATCATTACTATTTCAGATCTTGTGTTGAAATCCAACGGCGGAAATGTTTTGCTATATAATGTATTTTCTTGGATTATATAGCAACGCAGTATGCCACTTGTTACTCAGAGACATTAGCAATAAGACTCAATCTAGACTGGAAATACCTGATCTAGCTTTGATGTCAGTCATCCATGTTGCTTTTTTGTGTAAACATGTTCTTCTAATTGTACTCTCCTTACAGTGAACATGTTTAATTGCCGATGTTTATGAAAGTTCTATTTACAGAATAAATACCTTTATAAAACCCAGTGTTTTATGATTATTAGTATTCCATATTTCAGATTTTTGTACAGTTTTACAATGCAGTAGACTTGCTTTTATAAAATTGTGTGTGTGTGTAAATATAAAATACGATTTCAGTGTTTCTACTTTCAAATGTCATGTTTAATTCAATGTGTTACTTGCCATTTACTTGTAACTTTTTTCCAAAGTAAATCCCACACAAACTTTTTTTTTTCCCAGTATAATTGTGAACTATATTAACCAGTGGCAGAAGTAATGGTGTGTGGTCAGCACTAATAGCCTCATGGGTAGCGCACCAACATACGACGCCGTTGCGCTTCGGGAGTCCCGGTTCACAGGCCTTTGCCGATCCCATCCCCCTCTCTCTCACCCACTTCACTTCCTGCCTCATATTCTGTCCTATCCTAATAAAAAGGCAAAAACACCAAAAATAAATTAAAATGAAAGAAATCACATTATCACTCTAGATTAATTGTGGGATGTTTTTCGCGTCACTCGCATGGATAAAAACATTGCTTATGCTCTCCATTTTCTGATACAAACTGGACTTGTGAATAAGCTCTTCTCTGATTGGCTTGTGCGACAACATAACATATGCGAATTTCCCGCTCAAGTTAAAATTTTTAAACTTGCGCGGAAGACGTGATTGAGGCAATTATTGCGCGTTCGTGGTAATCACATTGCCCAATTTGCGTCACCCGGTGCAAATTTGTACCAATTCACGTTTTTGCATTGACTTGTAGGTAATCTTCTTGTGCAAATAATTTAATTATTTTTGGTGTGCACTCACCATAAGATTCAAGAGATATCACTGTGCTAAGCATTTTTTTTTTCTTTTTTCTTCAAGTGCGACTCTGGCAGCACAAATGTTTGCAACTACTCTTTAAACACACTTGTACAGTAGGCACAAAGTGATTACAGTTTTCTCTGCATACTTCAGTGGTTTGGTTTTGTTGGAATGCAAATACTTGCAAATTTGTTTAATGGAAGAGTCCACAGTCATCCAGTGGTTAACCCGGAAAATCATCCAAGCATTTCAGATGGTGGACATTCAGGAAAATGGGGCCAACGAACCCATCTTTATCTTCCAAACAATGACGTCATGGTACAAAATAACCCCAGGGACTGAATGTTCCAGGTGACAGCAAATACAAACTCTCAATATGGAAAAGAACCATTTACTCAGATAAACAAGAACGTTTCTAACTTTCATTTCAGAGGAAACTGCAAAACTAGAAGAATTTTGAGTCGTGCTTTCTTAAAATATTTTAATGAGTAGTGACTTTCCAATCAATTTCTGATAGCAGTTTTAAACTGGCCCTGAACCATCTTACTGTTCTTATATATAATAAAACACTTTGCATATTAAGTTCTTACATGTATGTACTTGGACAATATGACAACATAAGAACACTACCATGTCATTAAACTTGTGTCCAGTGTGTATTAGGGTTGGGTATTGCCAACTAACCAACACTGACCTATGATTTGGGATGCACCGGTCCAGTTCTTGCATACTTTAGGTACAGGACTTGAGCCTGAATTACCTTTTAAGTAGTGCCTGTCATGGGTGCAACAGCACCACCCTGTGCACTGGAGATGCCAGGTGTATAATAATATACATAATATAAATATAAAATTATAAATAATATAATACAGCATCTACTCTGGGTGACATTTCTTCATGAGATTCCCTCATCCACTCCGCAGGCCTTGCAGTGTAAAATCTATTTAAGGATTGTTATGCTGACATCCTTCTTCACTATGATCAATCGCTGCTCATTAGTGCTCATATATAATGCAGATGAACTGTTTCTATTTCAAGAGAATAATCTTGTAGTTTTCATATGTTGAAGAATGACTGTTTGAGCCATCTATTAATGAGCGTAAGCATTCATAATACTCATGTTGAAGTTTTAGTCGAGTCTGATCAAAGCAATTATTACAGGATGCTAATGACCCCTGACCTTTACAAAATCTTCTAATTGATTTGAATATATTGCTAAAGCACTGAATAAATCTTGAAAATGTAAAAGCAATTTAAAGGGTGATTTCATGCAAACTCGAATGAGATTTGAGGTATTGAGGAGGGAAAAAATTAGCATATTACATATAATTTTCAAACTATTCCTTTAGCAAAATGAAGAAATGAGGCCTTCAATACTTAGCTCATTATCTGAAGCTTTTCTGCATGGTTCACTTTAGAGCCATCTGGTGATCATGAAGGTGAAGCACGTGTCCTGTGTTCCATTACAACAATCGTAATTCAATGGATTTTAAAGCGATAAAAGTGATCAAAGTTATAATGTCATTTATATGTTACTAAAGTACTTGAGCCTGAATACTGAATTACTGTCGTCCCCGAGCTGCAGTGTCAGGTTCCTGCAGTGCAGGACATTGACTCGTCTCCGGTTACTGGAGGCAAACGGAGAGAACATGTCTGCAACAGGAAGCTTAGGTTAACATCCCAAACAAGCTTCATGTGCCAAAACACACACTGTACCATCAATGAACACCAAAACTCAGCAGACTAAAGTTTGGACACACCTGAATTTGTTTCTCCTGATCTTAAAAACCTTTTTATCTTAAGATCGGTAGAAATCGCATTCCAGGATTCTGTATTCCCCACTCAGTTGAAATGGCATTCCGGAGTTGTGGGGGACGAAAGCCTAGGACAGTGGTTCCCAACCCTGGTCCTGGAGGCACCCCAACACTGCATGTTTTGCATGTGTCCTTAATCGAACACACCTGATTCAAGTCATCAGCTCATTAATAGAGACTTCAAGACCTGAAAGTGGTGTGTCAGAGAAAGGAGACATGCAAAATGTACAGTGTTGGGGTGCCTCCAGGACCAGTGTCGGGAACCACTGGCCTAGGGTATGGCAAAGAACAACCGGAGTATGGTGGGGAGCAGGTCCGTCTGTAGCTGACGCGGGACCCGGTGCGAGGTAGGGAGCGGGGCGGGGTGGATTGTTGTCCCCCTTGGTCCTTTCGCCGCAGGGCCCTCAAGCACAGGGCCCAGTGCGACTGCACCAGTTGCACCCCCCTAGTGACGGCTCTGGTGGGGAGGCAAGGGTATGGCAACTGCCATACAGAAACACCACCCCTGTGCACGAAGTGGTCATGAAGCAGGCCAAGGGTGCTTTTCAAGTTTAATTTGTGCATCCTCGATCCTTTCCTTTCATCTTAGCTCCACCCCCGTTAGAATATGAGGGAAGGATGCAAGGAAAGAAAATGAGGACAGAGGAATCAAAGAAACGTTTATTTGTACATTGAAGGGACGCTTGAGTGATCAAGAATATTACAAAGCGTTATCTGCTGCGCTAAAGCGATCTGCCCTTATGTTGTTAAAGTTTGTTATTTAAGACATAATAAATATTAATAAAGCAAGATGCCCTGTTGAAATATGACATGTATGAGTTATTTAATCTGCAAAGGTCAAATATAAATTAAAAGTATTACGACGATGTGAAGGGGGAGGAGAATTTATGTGCATCAGGTTTTTCGACGAAAAAGACTTCCGCACAGGATACACCTGTGTATCCTTGCTCATAGCTCCTCTGGAAGCCTCCTCACTCAATTATCTAAACACGGTGCAATTAGATAATTGAGATCCAGGTCACAGGACGGAGGAGCGAGGAAACAAGGAGGGATATTGAGAACCATCCCAAAGTCGGTGCTACAAAAGTCCTGATCCTAGGCCAGAGAGGCCGCCCCAGAAATGCTTAGCAATCTCTCACTGCACACACCTCTCGAATTTTGGTGGCCGATGTGCCCTGTAACGGATCTCCCTTTCTATGTGCAGCTTGCCTTGATGTTCCAGTGGACCAGAGGAGCTTCTACAGGCACCTGACCTCCTACCTGGCCACCATCTATGGACACCGTGGCAGGGTGTTTCAAAATACAACGAAAGGTGGAGAGCACTGAAAAAAGCTCCTCTGGGTCACTTATGTCATCAACATGAGTGTTTTTCTTTTACCCTACAAAACTCTCCCCAAATACCTGCGCTGCTATTTCCCAGAAAATTGTGGCCTAATTGTTGGAGTCAGATGCAGGTTCGAGTCTCAGCACTGGTAGGAGTTGTAGGTGGGTGGAAAGAATTAACAGTTCTCTCCTCTACCCTCAATACCAAGGCACCAAACCCCCTGTTCACCTTCATATTCAAGAAGGTCAGGCAAAAAAATAACTGTGTCCATGCCCTTTCACTGCGTGTCTTTAGTAAATCCTGACAGTAATATTTTAACGCCAAAAGACGGTTTGCGCTGGCACAAGCTGTTAGTAAATCTGGCCCTTTATGTTGCTTTCTTTTTGTTGTACGCCATGTGAATCTCTGACATCAAAATATTTATTTGAGCAGCTCAGAAGAATCCATTTCAGTAATAAAGGGAAATTAATCCCCTTGTAGCCCACCTACCACAGCCCTGCACCTAGAGCAGGCGTGGCGAACGTCAGTCCTGGAGAGCCGCAGCCCTGTAGAGTTTTGCTTCAAACCTAATCAAACACACCTGAACAAGCTAATCAAGGCCTGAAGGGTTACTAGGAAGCTATAGGCAGGTGAGTTTTAATTAGGGTTGGAGCTGAACTCTGCAGGGCTGCGGCTCTCCAGGACTAGAGTTCGCCACCCCTGACCTAGAGCGTTATTCACAGTCTGATCTTGGAGCTTTGGCTTTGCTTTTGTCGCTACTCACTGGGGATTTGTTTCAAAAATGTGTAAACAAATCCCTGTGCACCCTACCCACCACCGTATTTGTGAGTTGCCATTGGGGTTTCAATTCGCCTTTGTCACTTAAAATCGTAACTTGATTAAAAATCGAGATTTGTTTCAAAAAATAAACTGAAACGACAACTGAAACGTTCATGTTTTCGGTCACCATTTGACAGGGTTAAATGCAATGTGAAAAGCCCTACTGAAGTCTTCGGGGCAACTTCATTCTTTATTGAAAGTAATACCAAAATCTAATTTTATAAATAAGAATACCATTTATCATCACAGAACTACCTTAGAGCTTGTGGAAAATCAGTTTTGGAAAGATGTTGTGTTGTTCACTTTGTCTGTGAAGAATGGTTTTGCTTCCAGAATCACTTCAGTTTTAGCCTGATAAATGTGTGCGGTATTAAATCTTGTGGGTACAGTACTAACAACATTGTTTAATTCTAAAATTTATAGAGTATGAACAGCTGGCACATCAGTCCTAGGGCCTCATTTATAAAATGCGTACACACAGATTTGATCTTAGTGCGTACGCTTAAATCCACGGCAATGCTCATATTTGTAAAAACTGGCTTTGATGTGGAAATGTGCTTAGCGTCACGTCAGGGTCTGAGCGGACGTACGTACTTTTTCTTGTCGGAGTACTGCAGGTTTTTGGAAATGTAAGCTGTTCTTGCAGCACACTGTTCTAAATTAAAGAATTTGGACGATGACTGGTGATCTTTTATATGTTAATGGCTTTAATTAGGAGTTGTTTACAAGACAGAGAGCTGAAACCATTCAGTTGCATGCAAGTTCACGATCATTTGCGGTTCATGGATTTCACGTCTGAAAGAGAGACGTACGTGCGTTTTCTGTGCATACGTTCATTCTATGAATCACAACATGTATGCATATTTGAGAGATGATCGTAAGATCAAATTTAGGATGGTTTCTGTGCAACATTTTATAAACGAGGCTTCAAAATCAATTCTAAGCCAGTTTAAAGTGCTGATACTTATATAAATCATTTAATGGCTTCAATCTACATAAATTGCACTTACTGTATGCTTATTGAAGATAAGCTTAACTGACTATTAGGAGCACATTTAAAAAATTTTTACATTTTTATTTTAATTGCTTATGTACTTTTTACTTTATCACATTTATGTAAAACACTTCAAATTACTATTACATAGGACATGCACACTATAAATAAACGTACTGAAGTTTCATACTGAATATCGAAGTCGTTACCAGTTGGCGGGGTTTATGCTCATGAATTTGGATCAAAAACTGAATTAATGCAGCAGACTTCTTACAACTGTTACATAGGTTGTGAACAGTGACTTAATTTTGTAACACAGTGAAGAAATTATTTTTACCTGATTGGTCAGAACACAAAGGTGAAAAAACTTAAGTTTATGCATAGAAAAACTTTAATGATTAAGGTTAAAAGTGAACAGATTCTAAAGGTTTCCTTTAGTAGTCAAGCTAACAACAAGGCACCTTATCCACCACAAATAACATTACTGTATTAAGCAATGCTTCATTGGAGTTTTCTTTTACAGGTGTGGGACAGGCAACCACAAGTGTTTTTTTGTTTGTTTTTTTCTTCTTCATGAAATGCATATACTTTATAGGGAGATGGCAAGTCATTCCACAGTCATCCATCCGTTAATCTTCACTCACCCAAAAACTGACTATGATTATGGTACAAAAGAACCAGGAGACCAAAACCACACCAAGTGTACTTAAGTGGACTTAATTCCTCACAAACAAAGTTAAAGGTGAGAAGATATCTGTGCCCTTAAGAAAGCTTCTAGTTTACTTGTTAAATCTCAAAAGATCCAAACTAATTTGTAGTGCTTCTCAAGATCAAGATCGTTGTATTGAGCAGCAACTTATCCAAGTTCAGGATTTCCAGTCATCTGTGTGTGATCTCACTAGGTTTACTCTTCCCCAGCTCCTTCCTCTTGCTCCATCTCTACCAGAGCTGCGTGACGGCTAGCCTGTGAGCCCTCTTTGAAGAACACCTTCTTGATGACTCCTGCTTTTGGTGCACGGATTGTATGCTGCCCAGAAAGAGAAGGACCCGATCAGTTATAATATGGACTATAACGTGCACTTAATGAGAAAGTGAGCCTCACCTCCATTTTCATGGCAATCATCACCATTAGAGGATCTCCTTTCTGGACCGAGTCTCCAGCCTTGACTAAGACCTAGAAACAAAGCAAAGGCAAGTTCCAGAAGTTGCTTTTTGGGTTCCATGTAGATTAATTAATCATTTGATTTGGGATGCATTATTCTGGTCTCACACAAACTGGGTTTCAACCACAGATGCCTTAACTACCTTTTCGATAGTGCCTGTCATGGGTGCAACAGCGCCACCCTGTGCACTGGAGCCACTAACACCAGCCAGGAACTTGGGCACAGGTACGTCCACCTGGGCACTTCCCTCCTAAACAAGGGCAAAAACAAAACACAAAAAATCATCAATAGTCTTGACTCAATGGTGAAGTGTAATATAAGGATGAAAGAAACCCACCATAGAAAAGATGTGTACGGTGTTGTCCAGAATGACTAGTTTGGGTCGGGACAGCACTCCATTGACGGAGCACCACAGGTAGGTCACGTCTCCCTCCATCTGCAGCTCTCCTGATACATGAAACACCTGACCTCCAGTCTAACAACCACAAATGAAGACGTGTGAAAGTTCATGTTTAGTACATAACATGACACTTAACTTAATGAGACTATGTGAAATAGGGGTGGGCAATATACCAGTAGACACAATTAACTGAAGATAAGCTTAAATATAGATATATATATTGGACTATTGTCTCTATTGTGGTTACATGCTCACGTGATGTTGATGTGTTGCGTGGCCATGAAAACTTATCGTTTGCACACATTTTTAAAGCATTGCACTTTAAAAACAAGCCACTGAAACGCAATCAGCAGCGAAAGAGAATTAATTACGCTATATGTACGTGCTGTCAGAGAGGCGCGTACACATGAAGACGGTTATTTTTGCCGTTTTATAGGCCTTGAACGGTTAAATACACACTAGTGTGTCAAAATGCCCATCTTTGCAAGTATTCTCGTAAACACAGTAATTTATGTCTTAAGGTAAAGCAAATGGCTGTAACAGTATATTGGATCCGGGCAGCTCTTAAAGTGACAGCACTCTAATATTCCTGCTGTCTGTCATTCATGTTAATCAACAACAGAGAGAAAATCTCTCACTGCTCTTGACTAAATCACTTTTGTTACTTTAATAAGAATAAATATATAGTTAATTTACACAGTGAAGAATATGCAGTGTTTTTATACATTTGATTAGTTTATAAAAAAGTAGCATTTCTTATTTTTGTTTTTTTCTCCTATTGCTTGTCATTTTTAGTCTTGCTTGTATTGTTAGTTTCTTATTTAATCACTGACTGTCTTCAGTGAGCTAGTTTTTATTTATTTATTGTTTTTATTTAGGCTAGTATTAGTTTTTTGTGATATGACAAGAATTATGAAATTTCTATAGTATTAGAAATTTTTGATATCATAAAGACCTTATTTAAAGCAAGTTTAAAGCAAAAACATAACTTTATTGTGATACATATATATATATGCAGGTGTGCATATAACATTTTGCAGTCTAAAACAGAACTTACCTCCATACTGTATGTCCCATCTGGATTGTAAGTAATAGCTAATTCCACTTCTGCAAAATAAATATTTATTACTTATTAAATAATAACATTGTCAGAAAGCAAAACATCTTAATGGTGCTACAAATGAGTTTTCTTTTAGCAAAATATAATTTACTATATTTTAAGACACTTCTTGGTGAGATTCACTCATCTATACAGATCTTGCTGTGCAGATTCTATTTAAAGGGGTCATATGATGCTTTTTTAAAGATCATTATTTGGTGTAACAGAATATGTTGACATGCTTTAATGTTCAAAAAACACATTATTTTTCAAATACTGTACATTATTGTAGGTCCTCTATGCCCCGCCTCTCTCAAATGCTTCATTTTCTACAAAGTCCCTCCTTCCGACAAGTGCAGTCTGCTCTGATTGGCCAGCTGACCCAGTGCATTGTGATTGGCCGAACACCGCAAGCACTCGTCGGAAATGTAACGCCCCTTACCATAATTGCGAGCTTCATCTTTCAAAATAAATGTAAAGACAGAGCCCGAAAGGGGAACAAAGTCACGTGACAGACACAGTGATGAAGCTGGTGTGTGTTTGCAGTCCACTGTGATGTGACGCGCTCTCTCTCTCGCTCTCTCACACACACACACACACACACACACCCATTTTTTAGCTGCTGAAAATACTAGTGTTCTAATAATTTTGGCCACCACTGTAGGTGCGGTCACATTTATTATTGGTCTGAAATTTTGCTGACAAAATCCAGTCATTTCAATCACAATCCGTGCGAATGGCAAAAAAGCTCCCCACGCAAACTTCACACGCATTTGGTTTGCTTTGTTTGAAAGTGCTGCAATATTGACAACGGACAACAGACCTTTCCTCAGCAAAATTTTGCTAATGCAACCGTAAAGATTAGAATGAGTGCTTACGTTGTATTGTCGAAGGCAGTATCTGAGTCTCTTCAGAGCGGCTGAGCGATCTTCCCCCCAAACCACCAGTTTAGCGATCATTGGATCATAATGAGCAGAAACTTCATCACCTTACATATGTTCAACAGACATACAGCAGTTAGCAACCAAACATAATTAAAAATAATTAACTTATAAATGCTTTTTTTTTTTAAGACGCTCCATAAGTATATTCTCCACTACACTCGATTGTATTGTCATAATTATTACGTATTTTTCCTTCAGACTTTAAAGGGGTCCTATTATGTTCTTTTACAATTTGATTTTGTTTTGGGGGTGTACTGGAACAGGCTCTCATACTAGGTTGTTCGAAAAACACATTATTTTTCACATATTTTACATTATTACAACACCACTCTCCCCAGTCTGGCATGAACGGCTCGAATAGTTCCTGTATCAAATGAAGGCCCACTTTCTGAAATACGAAATGTGCTGTGATTGGTTAGTTGGGCCCGTGTGTGCTGTGTTTGCTTAGCTGGGCCAGTGTGTGCTGTGACTGGTTAGCTGGGCCAGTGTGTGCTGTGAGATTTTTGTTAAATAAAATATCTCCTTTTGAAGTGGACTTTGAGCTTTGTAACTTTGCAGATCTTTTTTATACTCAAACAGCAACATTACAGACTAACTAAAGTTGAAAAAGTTGAAAAAGTGAAAAAGCTGCAATGCCACAGATGTTTTATGATTTGTTGTGACGTACATCCATGTGTTTTGCCGATTTTATCGGCCGATATGATCCTGTCACAGATATATCTGCATCGGCATGTATGCCACCAATATGAATTTTTTTTTTACAAAACATATAACACAGATAAAATGCTTGCAGATGGTGTAATTACTTAGTTTGTCCAGCAGAGCGTGCTCAATTGTTTGCAACTGATGACCAAGGTCACAGTAGTGACAGCAGTGTTGCCAAGTCTGTGGTTTTCCTGCGGAATCGGGCTACTTTAAAACGGTTGCCGCGGGTTGTTTTTCACGTTATTGAAGCGACCCCAATAACGTGATATTTATCCCATTGAAATGCGAATTGGAACCCCACCAAAAAACATGTATTTTACCCCCCAAAACGCTATTGGGCTAGTTTTGGGTAGCAATTGGGTGGGTTTTGTTGTGAAAACCTGGCAACCCTGAGTGACACAAGCCAAACCTATCACTTCAGTTAAGGAGGTCTCTTTTTCAGGCAGCGCCAGTGTCTTCACGACTCTTAACAGTAAGTTGCTAACTAGTTTGTGAATTACATAACTTACTGTAAAGTTAATAAACAATGACCCCATCTTTTACTCTCACAATGAGCTCATCATACTCATTTGCAACATTAATAGGGCCCGATGATTTCATGGATGGAATCGCGGAATCCAGTCATAAAAACAGAATTTATTGTATAACATGGAATTTTGCGCAATTTGTCATGCGTTTATGTATATATATATATATTCTGGTTATGTATAAAATGAATTCTATATACAGTACCAGTCAATAGTTGAACGGGAAGTGTGTCTAAACTTTAGACTGGTACTGTACTATAATATACACAAAGAATATTGACCGATATCAGACTTTTTTTACTCCCTGATATCGGTATCGGTCCCCAAAAATCCATATCGGTCGGGCTTGAAATAAGACCTAATGTGGATTTTTGTTTCATGCAAACTTCTAAGGGTGAATTTCACAAGACGTAACCAGATCATATTTCAAATGAAAATGAAAAGAAAATTAATAACAGAACAAAACTAAACAAGTATTTGGATAAAGATTTGAAGGCCATTGAGAAAATCTACATTATGACAAAACACACATACTACATATACCTCTCGAAATTTAATTAGCATAATACAAACACAGCAACAAAAATTGTTCTAATATTTTAACATGGGGAAAAAATTTTTTTTTATTTAAAACTGTAAAAAAAACAAACCGCATTCACACGGCTCTGTAAAAACAACTTGAAACTCTGTATTATGCATGCAAGGCCAGTATTTGACGATTTACTTGACACTACATGAACACGCAATCCACATGCGCACGTCGTCACCATTTTTCAAATTCACATTTTTGTAGTTTATACAGAGACAATAATTGTATCATTTTCAAAAATTTGCACTTTGAAACCTGTTTTCAAAAAGTTTGTTTTGAGGCCCCCAAAAACGCCACTGTCATGTACAAACCCAATTCCAAAAAAGTTGGGACACTGTACAAATTGTGAGTAAAAAAGGAATGGAATAATTGACAAATCTCATAAACTTATATTTTATTCACAATAGAATATAGATAACATATCAAATGTTGAAAGTGAGACATTTTGAAATGTCATGCCAAATATTGGCTCATTTTGGATTTCATGAGAGCTACACATTCCAAAAAAGTTGGGACAGGTAGCAATAAGAGGCCGGAAAAGTTAAATGTACATATAAGGAACAGCTGGAAGACCAATTTGCAACTTATTAGGTCAATTGGCAACATAATTGGGTATAAAAAGAGCCTCTCAGAGTAGCAGTGTCTCTCAGAAGTCAAGATGGGCAGAGGATCACCAATTCCCCCAATGCTGCAGCAAAAAATAGTGGAGCAATATCAGAAAGGAGTTTCTCAGAGAAAAATTGCAAAGAGTTTGAAGTTATCATCATCTACAGTGCATAATATCATCCAAAGATTCAGAGAATCTGGAACAATCTCTGTGCGTAAGGGTCAAGGCCGGAAAACCATACTGGATGCCCGTGATCTTCGGGCCCTTAGACGGCACTGCATCACATACAGGAATGCTACTGTAATGGAAATCACAACATGGGCTCAGGAATACTTCCAGAAAACATTGTCGGTGAACCCAATCCACCGTGCCATTCGCCGTTGCCAGCTAAAACTCTATAGGTCAAAAAACAAGCCATATCTAAACATGATCCAGAAGCGCAGGCGTTTTCTCTGGGCCAAGGCTCATTTAAAATGGACTGTGGCAAAAGTGGAAAACTGTTCTGTGGTCAGACGAATCAAAATTTGAAGTTCTTTTTGGAAAACTGGGACGCCATGTCATCCGGACTAAAGAGGACAAGGACAACCCAAGTTGTTATCAGCGCTCAGTTCAGAAGCCTGCATCTCTGATGGTATGGGGTTGCATGAGTGCGTGTGGCATGGGCAGCTTACACATCTGGAAAGGCACCATCAATGCTGAAAGGTATATCCAAGTTCTAGAACAACATATGCTCCCATACAGATGTCGTCTCTTTCAGGGAAGACCTTGCATTTTCCAACATGACAATGCCAGACCACATACTGCATCAATTACAACATCATGGCTGCGTAGAAGAAGGATCCGGGTACTGAAATGGCCAGCCTGCAGTCCAGATCTTTCACCCATAGAAAACATTTGGCGCATCATAAAGAGGAAGATGCGACAAAGAAGACCTAAGACAGTTGAGCAACTAGAAGCCTGTATTAGACAAGAATGGGACAACATTCCTATTCCTAAACTTGAGCAACTTGTCTCCTCAGTCCCCAGACATTTGCAGACTCTTATAAAAAGAAGAGGGGATGCCACACAGTGGTAAACATGGCCTTGTCCCAACTTTTTTGAGATGTGTTGATGCCATGAAATTTAAAATCAACTTATTTTTCCCTTAAAATGATACATTTTCTCAGTTTAAACATTTGATATGTCATCTATGTTGTATTCTGAATAAAATATTGAAATTTGAAACTTCCACATCATTGCATTCTGTTTTTATTCACAATATGTACAGTGTCCCAACTTTTTTGGAATCGCGTTTGTATTTTTCTAAAGGACAGCAGGCAGTTCAACTGCAGGACAAACAAGGGACTCATGAACATCTATCACTAAACAAAACAAAAACAAGCTGTGGATCATTCAGGTAACAACACCGTATTAACAATCAAGTGTATGTAAACTTTTGAACGGGGTCATTTGTATAAAGTCGACTATTTTTTCTTGTGGACAATATATTGTATGTGAAATATCTGATTCAGGCCAGTACTGGATAAAGATTTGAAGGCCATTGAGAAAATCTACATTATGACAAAACACACATACTACATATACCTCTCGAAATTTAATTAGCATAATACAAACACAGCAACAAAAATTGTTCTAATATTTTAACATGGGGAAAAAAATTTTTTTTATTTAAAACTGTAAAAAAAAAAAACGATCCGCATTCACACGGCTCTGTAAAAACAACTTGAAACTCTGTATTATGCATGCAAGGCCAGTATTTGACGATTTACTTGACACTACATGAACACGCAATCCACATGCGCACGTCGTCACCATTTTTCAAATTCACATTTTTGTAGTTTATACAGAGACAATAATTGTATCATTTTCAAAAATTTGCACTTTGAAACCGGTTTTCAAAAAGTTTGTTTTGAGGCCCCCAAAAACGCCACTGTCATGTACAAACCCAATTCCAAAAAAGTTGGGACACTGTACAAATTGTGAGTAAAAAAGGAATGGAATAATTGACAAATCTCATAAACTTATATTTTATTCACAATAGAATATAGATAACATATCAAATGTTGAAAGTGAGACATTTTGAAATGTCATGCCAAATATTGGCTCCAAAAGCATCGTTAGCTAACTAAGGAAGTTAGTTCCATTGAAATCTATTGGTAACGACGGAACTTGTGACCATAGTTGCTTTTGGGAAACGCACCCCAGGTGGGTTTCATTAACACACGCATATATCACAGGCTTCACCATAATGCAGAAGATGCAGAATGTCATATTTACCCCTGGAGCCTCCTCGATGATCTTCTGGTGTCGTCTCTGTACACTACAGTCTCTCTCGAACAGATACACCGCATCGCCGAACTGGTCACCAAACACCTGCACCTCAACGTGTCTAATGCAACAACAAACACTCATGTATTACATCAGAAATGTGACCCTGGCGCACAAAACCGTAGCACGGGTATATTTGTAGCAATAGCCAACAATACATTGTATGGGTCAAAATTATCGATTTTTCTTTTATGCCAAAAATCATTAGGATATTAAGTAAAGATCACGCTCCATGAAGATATTTTGTACACTTCCTACCATAAATATATCAAAACTTAATTTGTGATTAGTAATATGCATTGCTAAGAACTTCATCTGGACAACTTTAAAGGCGATTTTCTTAATATTTAGATTTTTTTGCACCCTCAGATTCCAGATTTTCAAATAGTTGTATCTCGGCCAAATATTGTCCTATCCTAACAAACCATACATCAATGGAAAGCTTATTAATTCACTGGTTTTGTGGTCACATATATATCGGTGTACTGAGCCTGATCAACCAAACAGACCTGGGGTTCTCAACAAACTTCTCGATCAGCATCACGTCGTCGTTGAATGACTTGCGGGCTTCTCTGCGAGCCGATTCCAGCTGCTCGTGAAACTCTGCTTCTGAGTGTGCGATTCGCATTCCCTGCGCGAGGCGGTGCAAATAAAGCGTTGCGATTTCAAGTATGCGTATTATTACAGAACGGTTTAGTGCAAACACAACCTACCTTTCCACCGCCGCCACGAACTGCTTTGATCATCACAGGGTAACCGATCCTTGCGGCCTCGCTTTGAAGTTTGCCATCTGATTGGTCCTCTCCATGGTAACCCTCAATGATGGGCACGCCAGCAGCTGACATAATGTGTTTAGACGTGCTGAAACAAAAACAAAGACGGATTGAAACTTAGAAACTAGAAAGGAAAGTTTAGTTAAATGTTGGCTAGACAAAGCTTTGCCTGAAAGTTAAAGACTACACTATACAGCTATTCAGGCATTGCTAGGTAAGAATTATACTTTTATGGATATAATATACTTTAAAAGAATATACTTGAATGTAATGCAATTTAATGAAAATGTATTATAGTTAATTAATATGAAATGCAAATTCAAAGTAATGCAAAGTTAAATATATTTTATGTAATTTCATAATTCTGTTGTTTTTGAAATAAAGTGCACTGCTGACTGTACTGATAAATATTACAATATTTTTTTATTTACCATAAATGTAATTTCTATTGAAACTTATGCCATGTACTTAAATATACTTTGTAAAAATGAAGTTGCAATTAAATATAAACTTTAAATTCAATATCAAATTACGTAACTTGTATTTGAATCCATTAAATATATATATAATAATGCAATTTAATGAAAATGTATTATAGTTAATTAATATGAAATGCAAATTCAAAGTAATGCAAAGTTAAATATATTTTATGTAATTTCATAATTCTGTTATTTTTGAAATAAAGTGCACTGCTGACTGTACTGATAAATATTACAATATTTTTTTATTTACCATAAATGTAATTTCTATTGAAACTTATGCCATGTACTTAAATATACTTTGTAAAAATGAAGTTGCAATTAAATATAAACTTTAAATTCAATATCAAATTACGTAACTTGTATTTGAATCCATTAAATATATATATATTTTTACATCCCTTGTGAAAATTAACCATGGTTTTATTATAGTAAAGGTGTAGTAACCATAGTTTTTAAAAAAAAATGTTGATTACCATTTGTATAACCACAGTTTTAAATGTAGTAACCGTTTTTTTTTTTGGTAGTAAAACTATGGCTAATTTTCATACGGGATGTGCTTTAGCATGTTAGTCACCACCTCAAAATAAGCGTACGTCTTTAAAGCACGACAAAAGATTATTAAAACAATAATTATTTAAAATGTACTTTCAAGTAAATCTTAATTTGATATTACAAAGGGCACTTTTTAAAAGTTAACCTTAACGGTCTCTCTTTAAGTACACTTACATGGCCTTTATTTTCTTATTTATTTGTGTACATACAGTACTTTCAAAATATACTTTTAAGATCTGAAGTACATTCAGATCAAACGATTAATCGCATCCAAAATAAAAGTTTTTGTTTGCATAATATGTGTGTGTGTACTGTGTATATTTATTATGTATATATAAATACACACACACACAGTAAATATTTACATGTATATATTTATAAATACATTTAATATAAACATAACATCTTTCATGTATGTGTATTTATATTTTATACATAATAAATATACACAGTACACAAACATATATTAAGCAAACAAAAAACTTCATTTTGGATGCGATTAATCGTTTGACAGCACTAATATTAAATACAATTAAGCTCACATTTTCTATGGTATTGTTGCACAGCTGCTACCGTCAAACAACTATATATATATTTGTTTTGTTTATGTAATGTACCTTTTGATTCCCATGTCCCGAATGGCTGATGACGGCGGGCCGATGAAGATGATGCCTTCTTGTTTGCACAGTTCAGCAAACTCTGTATTTTCCGACAGGAATCCATATCCAGGATGGACCGCCTGAACAAAACAGATTTAATCAAGAAAGTCAGACTCCCTATTTAGCTATAAAAAAAAACCATCTTAACATTAGCACACCTGTGCAGAGGATTTCTTGGCGACATCCAGGATCTTGTCCATGCACAGGTAACTCTGCTGAGATGCGGCTGGCCCGATATGATACGCCTCGTCCGCCTGGCATTACAGACCCAGTTATATGACTATATTATCTGCCTATGATCAGAATATGCCAATGCATGTATTTGTGAGTTTTCTCTCACCATGGCCACATGCATGGAAAGTCTGTCTGCATCGCTGTACACCGCAACAGAGCGGACGCCCATCTTCTTAGCCGTCCGCATTACCCGGCATGCTATCTCTCCTCTGTTAGCAATGAGGACTTTCTCAATCCGGCCTGTACATAGAGAAACAACACCTATCAGTGGCATTATGAGTTATAATAATAATAACCAGCATTAGGTAACAACAGCTCTTACCGACAGATGCATGTCTGGTGGATCCTGTGGTCCAGACCGGTGTCCTGCAGACAAGACAGCATGAGATCTGAACACAAGATCTTACTTAATGTGTTTACTAAATAGTCTGAATTGAGTCAAGGGCGAGTTCCTCTGCAGAGGTGACCTCTTCGTTTCATGTAAAACCACAATGCATATTAATAACTACAAGATGCTAAACAACAAAGTGTTCATGCAGAACTGTGCACACATATAGATAAGTTAATTATGCACACCTTGCACCAAATATACATTCATTATTAACAATAACAGCATTTTCTTCCCTAAAATAGGACTTCACGTCAGCATTGACAAAGATACCCTTGCAATGAAATTCATATCTCGAAATGCATTCGTTTAAAAGAGAAATATATGATATTTCAAGCAAAGTTTGAATGTCATTTCTGACAGCTCGACTGATTTCAGTGCAAACTGTTCTGATATACAACCCCATATGTGATGAACGCTATATTGTGTCTTTATATTGTATAATACAGTAGTGTGTAACTTACAGCAGGTGTTTGTTTATAGCTCTGTTGATTCGAGTTTTCAGAAACAGCGCAGCCATGATCACTGTGTTGTTAGCATATAGTGCAACTAATACGACTCTGCTCCAAAACAGCGCGCTAATTTCATATACTTCATGGGTCTCACAGCTTCATTCTCATAAACTCGATGGAACACTTCCAAATATTTATACTCCGTTGAATTATTCCGAGTAAAATGTCATGAAAACGATCATATCAGTGATGCTACGTGTAGCCGCTGGAAAAGCAAACGCATTTAGGTTTGTCCTCGTCCACTTACCGTACATACAGCAGCCAATCAGAAATGGGAGCTTGGAGGCGGGGACTGACGTATGTGTGTAAGGATTGTGGGATATGAAGTACAGTAAGATAATAAATATGCCAGCGCCTTCACTTCAGTTATACTATATAACTTTCGACCCTGTAGCGATTAAAAATTAAACAGCGTACCTCTTGCTTCACAGGGGAGCTACTTTTCTCTGTTTATGAATATAACGTGACACTCACGGGCCAATGACATTGTGTATGCAGTTTCCCGCCAAATCCGTCCCCTCAGAAATAACAAGGTTCCGTTCTAAATCGCGTCTTCTCTGAGTAAGTACTTCTTTTAAATAAGTAATTATTTAGCATTACAAGTATATTTTATATAGTATAAATGTAAGTAATATGAATGTTGTGCTTCTCGTGACAGTGTCATTTGGATGTGCCCTTCAGAATCTCACAGAAAGCATGGAATCCGGGTAATTGTGTACTTTTGTGTTTAAAAAAAATAATGGGGAACATTTCTCAGGTTATATTTAGTTCAAAAATGCTTTATTTTTATTTTTTCCAGACACAAGCTTTAAAGCCTTACCTATGAAAACGCCAAAGACAAAGTAGTGGGGCACGTTAGTGCTTTTAGTTATTATGGCGCCCGCAGTTGGACTCATCTTCCAGAAGAGATCAGATGTGCTAAAACATTAGTCACATTTAAATCCAGACTCAAAACTCATCTGTTTAGCTGTGCATTTAGTGAATGAGCACTGTGCTACGTCAGAACTGATTGCACTATATTTTATGTATAATCTTTTTCTATTCTTAACTGTTTTAAATTCATTTTAAATCAATTTTCGTTTTTATTTTAAAAGTTTGTATTATTTTTTTTAATGATTATTTTAATTGCTTTTATGTAAAGCACTTTGAATTACCATTGTGTATGAAATGTGCTACATATAGACAGTGTTGGGGGTAACGCATTACAAGTAACACGAGTTACGTAATCAGATTACTTTTTTCAAGTAACTAGTAAAGTAACGCATTACTTTTTAATTTACAAGAGAATATCTGATGTAGCGAATCAGCTCATGGGGAAATATGAATAATTAACCATAACTAGTTATAATTAACTATTCATATTTTAGATCCACTGTAGATATTTAGCTGACCACTCAGGGTCAACTGTCTTGTCAATTCTAAGAACGTTAATTTCCTGGTTAAGGGAAATAACTTTCTTACTGTACAATTCTATAAGCTTGTAACGTAAATCTGCATTGTTATAGGTCTGCGTGACTCTTGATGTCTTAGGCCTAATTGAAAGGAGGAATTATGGTATGCTTCTGTAGCCTGACGACGAGTAATTTTAACCGTTGTTCATGTGAACTCAGACAGCCTGATGCTTGGTTTATAGACTATTTGTGGGTGGCTGTTTGTTGTTTCACCTATCAATTCGTGTCGATAAAGTATAATAGGGTAAATTATACCCTATTATACTTTATAATAGGGTATACCCCCCCATTAAAAAAAAACAAAACAAGTGGGCTCCCCCAAAGTTCACGGTATAGTTCGAACACTGGCTACATAAATAAACTTGCCTATATAGGATATATTGTCAGAATATAGGAACTTGATGTTGACTGATTTGCGAAGAATACCATGACTAGGATATGAAATACTATCTAAAGGAAAAAAAAAGTCATCCATAATATCTTTATTTAAAATGTAATATAAGCTATTTGATCATTTTAAGCAACAGTAACCCCCCCCCCCAAATATGAAACAGCACAATTGTAAAAGTTCACATTCAGAAATATAACACCTTTTTATTTTTTGGACAACATTAGAATTAACCTCTGATTCCCCTCAATCATCAGTTCTCTAATTATAGGCCTAATTTACTTTCAACAAGGCTTGTTTTAAAGGGGTCATATGATGCGATTTCAAGTTTTCCTTTCTCTTTGGAGTGTTACAAGCTGATTGTGCATAGATAAGATCCCTGAAGTTGCAAAGACTAAAGTCTCAAAACCAAAGAGATATTCTTTATCAAAGTTAAGACTCTGCCACGCCCTAGTCTAAACATTCATTCTCCTATCATTTTGTAATTCACTCAGTTCGTCCTTCAGTTGTTGGAGCTTCATAATCATGATGTAACATTAGCACTTAGTGTTTAGTCTTTGCAGTCTAACACTACTTTGGTCAAAACCATTTTCTTATTACAAAAATCAGCATTTTTTCCCCATGGCGTTTCACAAGAAGTGTTTGAGATTCACATGTAAAACCTGCACTTATCATAATCATTCCGTTGAATGTACATACCTTGTCATGGACCAAAACCTTCAGACATCAGAATGACCATAGTCTATAAAAAGCACATTTCTGACAGTATTTCATGTCAGTCGCATTTTAATTGTTTACCGAGATAATTTAAAGCAATATCCACACAATGTAACACATAATTAAATCTTGTGATCTTCACATTACACATCTAGAGTCTCAGAGTTGTTCGTAGCCTTGGTTACGGCGTTCTCTGACGAGCACATACGTCAGAATGGCAATGAGGCAAACTGCTGCAGCTACAGCACCAAGAATAATGGGGATCATGCGCTTGTTGTAATCATCCCAGCACTCAACCTCTGAAATCAAGACGTGAGAAATCCTGTTATTCTTGGGTAAATAGGTTAACCGAATACAGATGTGTTTAAACTGATATATGTAGTATATAAAAATAGCATCTCTACGGTCTATGATGTGAAATGTATGTACCTTTTCCAAACGCTTCATTATTCAGATCAAAGGCTTGAATCTGGAGTGGCACCAGTTTGACTCTGAAGTAGCTTGCCAGTATCAGAGTTGTCTGAGACTTGCATTGGAAGCTTAGGCCATTTTTTGCTTTGAATAGCTTTTCGTGATTTACAACTCCTACGTAGGTTTTAGCTGTGGATTAAATGTATAAAATGTACTTAGTTCAAGATATTTTTTTATGTTAAAATACAATCTCTTAACCCAATTTATTGTTCCTTGTCTACTATACAGTAAAGTATGCCATTCACGGGTTTATCTCCCCCAAAAGTGTAAACAGTGAGCCTGGCAAAAATTTACATTTACATGCCAAAAAATTGTGTAAACTCTTCATGTGTTTTGTTTATGCATTTTGGCTATTCATTTAAATGACCACACAGTTCTGAGGGCCTGAAAATGCAAACTTTTGAAAACTATGGAAGGCTGACATTCTGGCCATGTTTGAATGTGTAATACTCTTTTAAAGGAGACTGACTTCTAGATTTACCCACATATTAATCCTTTCTTTAGTTTATTGCAGCGTTGCTTTTCTGATATCTACTGTGCTAGAGTAAATTAATTAATCTAACTTAAGTCTGACATCATACACAATGTACCAGTGCGCTATCCTCATGAACAAATATACACTGTAAAAAATGCTGGGTTGTTTCAACCCAACATTGGGTCAAATATGGACTAACCCAACTTTTGGGTTAAAAATGTAATGTAAAAAATGTACCCAATAGCTGGGTTAGTCCATATTTGACCCAAAGTTGGGTTGAAACAATCCAGCATTTTTTACAGTGTAATGTCTGATGTTTGCATACAATTTTAGCAATTTTATCGGCTTCTGTGCATGTTGTCACATTAACATGCACAAACAGTGTGTTTTGACAGATCAAATTTCACCCGTTCCATTTAAAGACTTTTGGCCCCATCTGCCTTCCATAGTAAATGATACCATTATGTTCTCTGTGTAAACTGTAAAAGTATGAATTTGTGAAAACGGTAACATTGAGCACATGTGCATGTTTCTTTACAAAGTGACATCGCTAACTACTGGCATACAGTATTGTTAATCGTTTTCGCAGATTTGTGTGAATGGGGACTGTTTTGACAACATTGTCATCTGTAAGTGAAGATTTTCAAAAGCGCAAAGGAAAAAGTACATCGTTTTGTTTTTAGTGTATTGTTGTAGCATAAACGTACCATTAGAGCAGTCTGCTCGAATCTGTCAGTCTCTTTAGCTTAACCAATAGCGAGAGACTGGGGCGTGACTACTGTAGCAGGCTGAGCCAAAGAGTGTTTAGCCGGTTTGGTACTAAAGGCCTTCAGTTTTTACGTCTAAGCGAGGGTACGCGTACAGTGCATGTGATGCAAATTTCATCACCAGAAGAGTATGTGTGTACTATTTGAGCACCGGCCGATTTTTATAACAGATTTTTGTAACTCTGTACACATAGATTAGGGGTGTTGAAATTAACCGTTGCATGCGCATCGATTTCACGTGCGCTTAGTGTTTGTTGTCCTGAAGCTCAATCGCGGCTGCAGTTAAATGCACTTGCCTCTCCGAATACTTTTTATGAAACGAAATTGATGTAAACGCAGTCAGTGTTTGTCCACAGTCAGGACAAAACATCTGATATGTCAAAATAGATCTGTGCATTAGTGTGAATGCAGCCTATTAAAGCTGCCGCTGTCTATGATCTCATCAGTAAATCAAACAGCAATAACCCATAAACCCATAAATTTGATTGTCTGTAAACGTTTGGATACTTAAAGCACTCTCAGATACTGAAAGAACTTTTTGTTTATCACTTGTAATTGTCTTTTATTGCCCCCTTTATTACTTTATATTTGTTTGAATGTTTTGAAGCTATATTTATTTGGTTAGGTTCTTAACAATTGTTTTGATTTATTTTTAATTTGTAATTATTTTAAAAAGTAGCCTGCTTATACAATTTAATAAAAATGCACAAAATACATTTTATATAATCATGATCAGGGGTGGTTCTAGGGTGAGTAGATATCTGGGGCTTAGCCCAGAGGCATCCATGTACCATGTGTCAAAATACATGGGATATGCTTACTAATATATATATATATATATATATATATATATATATATATATATATAAATAAAATATTATGGGGCTTTACTGAAAACATTCGGGGCTTAGCCCACCCCTAGCGCTGCCCCTGATCATGATGCATCATGATATCGAATCAAATCGTTGACATCATAATCGTAATTGACTCAAATTTTGAAACTATCAACGATTTACACCCTAAAGTAGATCGCACATGCGCAATGACTTTTATGATGAGTTTTGCACTAATCATTTGTTCCACAAGGTGGCAACGCTGGCCGTTGTTTCACAGTAGAAAATGAAACTAAATAGATGGAACAAAAACTTGCCAAAATACTGTACACAGAGACAGAAAACAGTGTAAAACAAGGATAAAAATTGGTTGTGTTTTTACAAGATGAAGGAATTTGATGGAAATGTTTGCATCTTAATCAAGATGTGTGGAGTTTCTTCTCGACAGGTATAGTAAGCGAAATTCAGATTTTTGCCACTTGTTAACTCTCAAACCCCAGATAAAATATTAACATATATTTTTATGATAAGAATAATCGTGATAATAAGTGCGTAATAATGTTTTTTGTAAAGGTTGTAGTGTAATTTATACTTACTCTGGCAATTTTTACAAGGGGGGACAGGTCTCAGAAGACCTCTGACAGTATTCACATAGGAGAGATCACCTTCCTGCAAGTGTGGGGAAATTTTGCATTGCATGTTGATTAAGGCTGCTTGTTTTGCACGTTTAACCTCAAAGAGAAAACTTATCATAGAGATAAAAGCTACTGTAGGTACCTTGATGAAAGTGAACTCCAGATGTCCACCATCAAACTCCAGTGAGAAAACAGACTTTTGGCTCCCACATTCTCCCCTGACTTGTGTAAAGCTGGGATTCACGTTGAAATAATACTTCTTCTGCAATACAAGTGTGGAATACAGTGTGATTACTGCATCAGCATCTTGTTAGTATGAAAATCCTGTAAAATTAACAATAAAAAAAAAATATCATGAGCTAAAGATCAAGACACTTAAATTTGGTGTGGCTGCACAGGAATTGTAGGCATAGCAGAAAACAACAACAACAATAATAATAATAATTCAAATGAAATGAAAATGAAAAAATCAAATGTACAAAATTGTTTTTACATCCCAGTAGACATGACATTGTACTCTTTGAGTGGACTGAATGCATTGGGCACAGTGAAAAAGATACTGGCAAAAAAGTTAAATGTTTAATATTATAGAAATAACATACTTTTAAAGAATATACTTAAGTGCAAACTTAATGTAATGTTTTCAGATGTTTAACTGCAAATTAATTGTAATTAAATGAAAATGTATTATAGTTTACAATTATATTAATTTAGCTGAACATTTAAGTATTTTGTCTTATCCACTTAATTAGGACTTAAGTACATTTTAAGTAACATACTTTTGTCATTTCTATTGAAACTTGCATGTAATGTATTTAAATATGCACATATATTAACTTTAAATGTAATATTGATTAAGACGCTACAGGTAAAATTACTTTACATGTATTTTAGTATGTTAGTTGACGCATCAAAAATAAGTGTACTTTTTATAGTATTCAAAATGCATTTTTAAGTAAAAGCTTTAATTTGACAGTGCACTTGTTAAAAGTATACGTAAGAGTGTTATGAAACTGATGAAAGCGTACTTAAATTACACTCAAGTGGCTCTTTATTCCATTAATATTCCATTATTTGCAAGTAGTGTTTTTAAAATAAACTTAAGATTTGAGGTTCACTACAAGTGCACATTCAATACAATTAAGAGTACTTATTTCTTACAAGGGATTACAATAAGGTTTTTCACTTTATAGTTTGTCTTAATTATGGGCTATTCCATTCCACCATCAAACAATGTAAAATATTAGAAATATGTACTCTTAAGGATGCTGAACCATTGTAAAACTGTTGTGCCCATTCAAGTTCTGCACGTTTTTTTCTGAGCCGTTGACAATGTTGGTGGTAAACCAAGTGAGTTCTCACCCCTTTCTAGAATATGCTGAGGAGCTGAATAAAAATGCTGAGAAAATAACAAACTTACTTTGTTCTCTCGCACCATGTACTCCACTCCCAAACTGGCCCGCACACACACTTTGCCCTGAGGGCTCCTCAAGGTGTACAGAAACTCAGGCGGGATGCTTTCTTTGGGCTGGAGAACGGGTCTCTGGGACAGATTCGTAATGGGAGGATCACTGTTGATGATGGCAGGAACTTCGTCCGCTGTAGCTGAAAGTTGAAGAGGGTTTGAGGCTAGAGAGCTTCCTGTAAGCACAAAACAGCGGGGGGCTTTAATACCATTTCGTGAAGTGTTAACCAACACAGAGCTACCAGGACCAATCATTGATGCTGTTAAACTGACTCAGTGTTGCTTTGTTCTGGGTTCTCAGAAATTAGGCTAGAACTTACTAGAACTTTATAGTTATAAATCTATTTATAAATCAATGTTTCTCGTTATAAATCATCATTTATAAGAATATATGCAAAGTTTTGTACCATAAAAATCACTATTTGACTTCAAATGAAAGGTGAATCAACTCACCTAGCCGATGCATGGAAGACAGCAGAAGAAGCAAAGCGGTCTGGTAACTTGCGTGAGTCATTTTGAGAAAGTAGCTCTTGTGTTTCAGGGCAGTTGCTCTTATGGTATCAGCTCTGAAGCCACGGTAAAATAATGCACATGTGGTTGTGGAGGAGGACACTTATGCTTTGATGCTGTCAGCAATTGTCTGACATCAGGAAGCTTCTTTAGCCAAGCCCACGATTAGTAGACCAAATAATGATATCAGTAAAAACTCTATATTGGTGTAAAACATACAGTATATTCCAGTTCAAGAGTTTTAGTTTTAAATTGAATTTCTAAGCAATCTAGACATCTCTTTGATTAAAAAGTAGAAATGTACTCAATTTAGTGCCACCAACAGGTCAGTTGTCACTAATATTTGCCATACTTTTTCGTTGGAGAAAAAATGCAGTCAGTGCCCCAAAGGGTTCAATGACACAGCAACTTGAAATACCAATAACTTGAATAAATAAATTTTCGTGGAGCTTCAGCATGTGAGCAATTTTTCAAATCTTCCACATTCATTGCAACTAACAGCAACTTTGTTCACTGCTCAACCATATGCACAACTGTTTTGTGTAAGTGTGTAACTTTTTGCTTTTTGTAATGTGTGAACGATGCAGATCACTCAGACATGTCTGTTCACACTTTGTGTGCTCGGTTCACTTTTTTACTTCCCTTTCCACTTTGGTTGGTTTGAGTGTGTGTCTGTGTGTCTTCAAGTTTCTTGTTTATTTATTTATATATTTTTTAAGTTTAAAATGTGTAAGTGCATTCCATGTTGTTATATATTAATTTGAAAATTATCTTACCAATAATCATTACATATATGAAAAAATGCAATTTTAATTAAAAAAATTACTTGACAAACACGTTTCAGTTTCTAAATCAAGTTATTTATACTTTTTTGTGGTGCTTAAAAGTAAAAAAAAAAAAGACTTTGTAGATTAATTGACTTTGCAATTAAAAGGGAAAAAAAGCAGGTAGTCATTGTAACAGAGCCGACGAGACGAAAGGCATGCAGATTCATATGCAAAGCTTTATTCTGAAACATGGTCAAAACAGGCAAGGGTCGGACAATGGCAAACAGGTATTCAGAGGGCAAGACAGAAGAGTACTCAGATAAACAGGTGTAGGTTGATAGATGGCAAACATAATCCAAAGGATGAGGCAAGAGATTAATCCACAGACAGATAATAAATCCAGGCGAGGTGCGAACAGAATCCAGACAACAAGACGAGAGAGAAATCCAAAACAGGCAGGTAATCAGGAAACAGACAATCAGGCAAAACTAGACGTGACTAAACTGGACTGTAACTAGAAACTAGATAAAACTCAGAAAGGATACTGGCTCCGTAAAGTGCTACCACAGGGTGTCCGCGGGTCCTTAAAAAGTCTTAAAATGTCTTAAATTCGGATTCGATGGGTCTTAAATTTTTTTTGGTCTCATTACCGCTAAAATATCTTCAGTCTGTGATAGACCTAATGACGGTACAATCATTGGACAGACCGACCCGCGGTAAGTTACTGCGTCATCAGAGAGAATTGCAGTAAATTAGCAGAATACAGAATACAAGCTCGCGCTGAGACACTCTGTTTGTCTCGAGACTTCAGAACAAATGAGCGTGACAGCACACATAAACTCAGAAGAAACACACTGAGGTAAAATTCTAAATGTTTAGTTTATTCATAACATGATATAGTTAAATAACACCATTACAAGTGAGCTATTTTGCTCAATATTCTCACGAGGCAAAAAAAAACAACAACTTAAAAACACCTAATTTACAGAGTGCACACATTACGTGAAGTCTAGTGCGCGTGCGCATTTACAGTGCGCTCTTTTATGGCATGATTCAGTCTATTAAAATACATTCAGAATGATCACAAATTCAAGACATGGGGGCAGAAAATTTGTATATTTATACCACTTCATATAGTTAATCAAGTTCACATAGAAGAGTGCCTTTTTTCTCCAAAATTACACTATTTCAAATGTGATATTTTTACAACAGTTCAATAAACTGTAAGTTTTATTAAGAGACTTACGTTTTAGACACCATATTGCCTGTTTTTGCACTATTTCGCCAACAAAAATAATTCCAAACAAAGCCACAGCCATTCATGTCCTGCATTAATCGGTGTGTAAATACATCTAAATGCAAAGATGAATTTTGTTGATACTGATTTCATTTGCAACAGCCCATTAATTGTAAGAATTTGACTCAAAAGATAATGCACACTTATAGAAAAATGGCTTTATAAAGGTAAAATGCCCATAAAAAGTTCAAATCTATTTAAACTTATTGGAAAAGATTAATTTCTATCTGACCACCACACATTATTTATTGCAGTTGTAATTATTGTTATTTGCAGTGTAAATTATTTAATCTGACTGGTAGCAGCCCTATAGTGTATATTGAATTTATTGATCAATTGTAATAATTTGTAAGATGATGCATACATCTAAAAAGGTTAAAAATAGGCCTTTGTAAAGGTAAATATGCAGATTTAAGTATGTAAAAGCTGATAGAACACTGAAAACTGAAAATATTGCTTCAGAATAAATTTACTCCACCAAAAATCTCAGTGATGCAGTTATTTTGCGGGGATATTTTGTATGGAATATTGTCTGCTGATATGAGAAGTTCAATGTATATCATAGTAATAAATATAATTTATTACAGCAATGATATTTTGTTTTCTTTTTAATTTATACACATTAAATATTACATATATGTATGTAATAAAATGTGTATTTCCATTACAGGTTTAGGTCTTAAATTTCATATAAGGTGGTATTAAAAAGGTCTTAAAAAGTCTTAAATTGAACTTGTTCATATCTGCAGAAACCCTGTACCACGAGGAGAGCGATATATGCAAACAATACTCGGCAGTGAGGAAGAGGAAGTCCATGGCTTATGTAGGGTGTTTGATTGGTTGCAGCTGTGTGTGTAATCAGTACAAGGGATGATGGAAAATGTAGTCCGGGGTGACATGCAACAGTTTGTGTAGTGTGAGAGTCAATGTAACTGGAAGGCAACATCTAAATGCAATGTTGTCTAAATGGACAACTGTTCAACTCAAACGATGAGCATTCCTCTTAAAAGATCTTTAAAGACAACCTGATGGCTTCATTTTTAAGTAATTTTTTAATATTTTGAATATTTTGCTTAATAGTAATAATATTTTGAATATTTTGCTTGCTATTTCTCATTTTGAGTGACATGCACGTTGCAAAATGAGCAAAACAAAAGCATTGAACAAATTACCAACACTTCAAAAATGTTAAATGCAGTGTTGGAGAAAGTTACTTTTAAAAGTAATGCATTACAGTATTGCGTTACTCCATAAAAAAGTAACTAATTGTTTTACTTAGTTACTTTTTATGGAAAGTAATGCTTTACGTTACTTTTGCATTACTTTTTGTCAACTGGGCTGAGCTTGCTTATTTCTTAAAAAAAACAAAAACAACAAAGCTTATATTTTTTGTAACTGTAAAGACCCTTTTACCCCAAAAGTGATATTAATAAGTACCAGGCTGAAGGACAGGTGGGCTGCCAGTGAATCAATGGGAAAACAAAGTAACTTGCATTACTTATTTGAAAAAGTAACTCAGATATTTTCTTGTAAATTCAAAAGTAATGCTTTACTAGTTACTTGAAAAAAGTAATCTGATTACATAACTCCCAACATTGGTTAAATGTACAGAGACAACTACAGTGACAACATTATGTCAGTTATGTTTCCTTATTAATGATAATTAATTTATAATGTATTAAATATAAAACTCTTCAAAGCTCATAACTAAAAAAAAGTGAAATATAGCTATTAAAATATAATTCTATATGATGCATCACACATACATTTCTGAGAACATCCTGTTAATGTTTCATGTAATTAATATCTTGTTAAATATAATATGAACATTTAATATATATGCTAAGGTAACGTTAATTAATATAGTTTATTATTTTATAAAAAACTGTTAATTAAAACATTTGTTTTTACTGCATTTTACATTATTGTTCTATTAAAATTACACACAATTTTTTAAAATGTTTTTATTAGTAAATTCTCTTCAGTATGTTGAAGTAACTCCGTAGAGACTCAGTTTGGTGCGAGATCATGTCTTTAATTCCATGAGGGGGAAATACACCGCACAGGTCAAAGGTAGAGGGGACAAAGTATGGCCTTAAATACACAATGCTGCTTTTGTCAATTTACTTAACGCAACTTTGCATTCTAACACTGCTTGTGTGTCTCTGTTATGAAGCACTGGACTTTTCTTTAAAAAATACTTTGTGTAACTTACAATAACATGACAACTTGAGATAAAACAGTCAAATAAATCCAAAAAACAATAAATACTGCAATCAATAATCTATTTGTAGACAAACTGGACTTGCAAACACTTTCTGGTGTTGAGTCCAGAACACATGGAACGCTCTGGACTGATCTTTTGGAACTGATTGTCCACCAAAATAAAATTTTAAAACTGTGATCTGATGTAAATTTGTGCACCATCGTGTAAAGGTCTCAGTGAAGGTCTCTTATCATTGGTTTGGAGCGGTGATTCAGAGAACTGTGAGTGTTGTGGAGAGCATCTCAGAAGAGTAAACATTACATCTGCTGAATACCACGGCACCATATTTGGACAGCTGGAGATACAGACACAGAATTGAGTTTTCTAACAGTGAGTAAATCATTACAGAGGCACTTAGAGTCCAGCGTGGACACTTCTGGACTTTCTCACTCCAACACAGTTGGGTTTTCAGAAGAGCACAATGATGCGGGACAAGATCTTGATGGTTTTTGCGCTAGCTTGGCTTTATGCTTCTGGAGGACGTCGACAAACTAACATTAAAATTCCGTGTGATGATAAACGTGTGGAGAAAGTTGTGAATTTAACTCTTTCCACGCATAATAAGATATTAACAAAAGGTGGTCAACTGGCTCTCTATGAAATCCTGGAGGCTACAAAGGTAGGATGTAGTTTTGGTCTTTGCGTTATACAATACTTCAGCTCTAAGCAACTCTAGGTTGTCCTGCACTCTTAAAAATAAAGGTTCTTTATTGGCATTGAAGGTCCCATGATGAGCCTTGAACATCCATGCAACCTTATCAACGCACAAAAGATTCTTTAGATTGTTGAAACTTTCTTCATGCTAATAAAAAATGGTTCTTTTAAGAACTGTTCACTGAGAGGTTCTTTCGGGTTCCCCAAAGAAACTTTCAGTGAACAGTTCCTAAAAGAACCATTTTGAAGAACATTTTAGAAATCTAAAGAACGTTCTTTTGACTATAAAGAACCTTTTCTGCATTTGAAAGTTTCCATGGAGGTTTAAGGTTCCTTATAGAACCATTGATGCCAATAAAGAACCTTTATTTTTAAGAGTGTAGTAAGAACCTATAGTGGTTCCATTGATGTTAAAGTTTCTTCATGGAACCATCAATGCCAATAAAGAACCTTCATTGTTAAGAGTGTAGCATAATACAGTAATTTTCACAGGCCCAGAATGAATCGGTGGAAGTCGTGTTTGTACGGTTCACAAGCAGAGAGACAGATTGTCCTGCGGGAGGAGACAAGGTTTGGCATGAATGTGACTACCTGCAACAAGCGGATAAGGTAAGATCTTATGAAGTCATCTACATGATGATCTACATTCATTATTGCCAAACAAACCCTCGCATTTAGAAACAATACTAATCTGGGGCAACAGTCAATTATATCAGTTCTAAAGATTAGCGTAAATTATCCAAAATATGTTTCCAAACACAATCAAATACTTTTAAAAGTAATGCATTACAATATTGCGTTACTCCATAAAAAGTAACTAATTGTGTTACTCAGTTACTTTTTATAGAAAGTAATGCATTACGTAACTTTTGCGTTACTTTTTATCACATGAGCGGGGCTTGCTTATTTGTTTTCTTTTTGTTTTGTTTTTTTAATAACACAAAACCCAAAAGTTACCTTTTTGTCAACTGTAAAGGCCCTTCTGAAGAAAATGCCTCTTCTTGCAAAAGTAATCTGATTACAGAATTTGCGTTACTTGTAATGAATTACCCCCAGCCCTGGTAATTAGTGCCTAACAGCAGGCTTTGGCCATGATTATAGTACTGTACATGTATATTTTGTGGTTCCTCAGGCACTCATAATCTGTCACGGGACAGTCCAGTTTGAAGAAGCAGGTCAAGAGTTACTGTTACATGACTGTACAGGTATGTCGCATGTTGTGTTATGACTGTAATAACTGCAATTGAATCCCTTTCTTACTTTACAGTTATAGGTACACACAGTCATTTTTCTGTATTAAAGGTTTTATAGCACTTTTCTGCCCTAGAAATGCAAACTATAGTAACTAAATTGTCCAGTGACAAACAAGATTCAGATTCCCTCAGAGTAAAGCCTTTTTATTTTTAAATAGATCAAAATTGAAAACTTTAAAACCCTATTTTTTTATTGGTGTCATTACTGTGTTTAGCTTTTATAGGGCTTTTGTGACAAATTGATTAAGATCATGTATGTTCACATGAGATAACGACTCCAGTCATATCAAACAATTCATAATTCTCAACAGCACCACATAATAAATTAATAGCAAGAATTAATGAACAGATTAATAATTAATATTGACTTATACAACTACTACAAGTCCAAGCTCACCTGGATACAATCTATACACTCATGTTAAAGGGGTCATATGGTGTTGCTAAAAATAACATTATTAATCGCGGTTGAACCCCTGATGTCACATGGACTATTTTACCGATGTCCTTGCTACGTTTCTGTGCGTTGATCGTGGTAATATCCTTGCTGTCTATGGGAGGGTGAGAAAGCTCTCAGATTCCATCAAAAATATCTTAATTTGCATTCCGAAGATGAACGGAGGTCTTATGTGTTTGGAACGACATGAGGGTGAGTAATTAATGACAAAATTTTCATTTTTGGCTGAACTATCCGTTTAAATGTGCGATTTCCATTTCTAACACTGACTTCTCTGATTGGTTGGATCTCCCTTTTGAATTTTGTGTAGTATTGCAATTTGTCAATTAAACAATATTTTTTTAAATGTTGAAAGCTGAAATATGGCATATATTAAAACATATATCAGATTTTACTCACTATCTTTCCTAAACTTTTTCGACAGCTGAGCCAGCTGCTTCCTCTAAAGTCGCCCCGTGTCTGGGCTGCCCTGAAAAGATCGATTTATATCATGAAGAACTGAGAGAACCAGTCATTCATTCTTTGAAGAAAGCCAACGGCATGGTCAATCACAAGCATTTCTTCATCTTTAAGGACTTGACATCTGCAACAAAACAGGTAAATTATTTCTTTTTCGCTCATGCAGCTGTTTGATTCCCAGGGAATGTGTTCACTGATAAGACCAATGGCCTGAATACAATATAAAGTGACTTTAGGTAGAGTTGTCTTCCAAATGCACAAATATGAATGTGAAATCCCCTCATTTAATCCATTGGACTCTTTTTGTCAGATTGGGCTGTTGGCTGCAATTGGTTGAACTCAAGATCATCAAGGTTAATGTTGTGCTGTTGTGGATCTTTTCTGTGTGTAGGTGGTTGCTGGATTCAGGTATAAACTGCAGTTTTTGATTGAGAAGAGCAACTGCACCAGGGCAGAATTCAAAGTGGTTACTAAGGAGTGCCACCCAATGCAGGAAAAAACGGTACCATCCAAAATCACTCTTTTTTGAAAGCTAGTGTAATTGAATATTTGAAGAGTTCAGATGCAAAAGCCTATAAGTGCCAACATTTTTATCAGGCTCCTGTGTGTAGGTTCAGTAATTTTCACTTGAATGGCAATGAATAGGTTCTTTTGGTGAAATAACTGATCATAAACATAGGAGCCTAAGAAAAATACCCATTTTATAAGAACATTTCAAACAGCACTTAGAGGCTTTTGCATCTGAACTCTTCATTTATTAATTTAGTTTGAGATAGAACAATAATAAGTTGTTCTTTGATAGAATGTTGAAATTATTTATCAGATTTAAGGAATGTGTACAGTACTTGTGTTCTTGTAGCCTCTCACATAAGTTGTTGTTTAGGAGGTTTTGCAGTGTAACTCTACGGTGGATATGGCTCCTTGTAGGCACCAGGGCCCAGAAGTGCATGTTGAATGTGAGACGGTGGTTATTAAGGTGAGCCAACCCATCAATCATTTATTTTTATTAAACGATATAGATCATTTTCAAAGCATTGCGATAGATTTTCAATAAACCCATTCATGCCCAACTTCGTGTTTTCAGACTGTCGCAAGATTTAAACGGCCACCAGGCTGGTCTCCTCTTAGGATCATGCCTGAAAGGACAAAAGTCAAAGAATCCTCAGAGGAATCCAAGGAGAGCATCAGCACAACCCAATGCACACCGCTCAACTGTCCTACCAAACCCTGGAAAGAGTTCAAGCCGGTCATTGCCAGCATCGCTCCTCCAAACACTACAGAGTCTTCACAGCCGGACACGACCGCAGCAGACTCCGCATTCAACGACCAGGATCTGATAAGATGAGCCCCTCAGTGTGTGTGTTTAAATGGATACCTAAAATAAAAAAAGAAAGAAGTATGAAAGGAAATTCAACTACCATTCTTATAATGTGTTTCTGACGTTTTGAATAAAGTGTTAGTATTCATTTATTTGTGGATTCTACAATAATTCACAGTACACTGTCTCATATTTCACAATAAAGACCAAGATCCAAATATGCTGTTTATTAGAATTGTGTTGCATGTCGCTGTAACATATGAAATGGCATATTTGGCCCTCTTGTGGTCGAGACGTAAACTGCGAGTTAAAGAGCGATCACGTTTACCATTTTAGTGAATTCTGCGAAGAACATAATTTCAATATGAATCAGGAATTTTGCGTGAGAGCAAAAGATTTTCCCACATGTATTAAGCAAGAAAACGCAGGTTGGTCACGCGAATTTGTCCAACAGTATGCTTCATAAATCGCTACATCGTCAAAATAGCTACCCGTTTGCCCTCTTATTGTGACCACACTTTTCGCGGTTCTCACGTGATAACATTGTTTTGTTACGTGAGGTGAGGATAAGAGTTAAGCGATTCAATCTGCGATAATGAACGCCTAATTGTCAGCGAATTACAGCTCTGTGTAGTAAATGCCGCTCCATCTGAAAGCACGTGCTGGAGATTTACTACTAATCACAGAACCGGCTTTACTGACGAGATGCGCATGACAATCGCATGCAATTAATTGCACAGCCCTACTTTAAAGTCTCTGCGGCCATTGTTCTAACAACAAATAATTCCTCAGATAGATGCCTTTTTGAACGATCCATTGTGTAATGTTATGGCTGCAAGTTGTCAGAATGAACACAACTGAGTGTGTTGAACCTGAGATTGTTGTGACATAAAGTGACGAAAAAGCAAAGACTAATTACTTCAAACTAACCTGCGAAATCCGACCCGACAGCTCAAATTATAAATCATTTTATAAGCTTACTGTTGTTATTTGGTGTAAGGCAATGAGAGAGTTTTGAATACTGATTTTTTTTTTTTACTCTAATAGATTTTTGTTATGTTTAAAAATATATATATCTGTTAATTAATGATACTTTGTAATAGGCCTACCGGTGTGATGCATTTCTTCTTTTTTCATTTCTTTTCCATAATTCCATTATATGGAAAAGAATTTCAAACAGGTTTGGAACTATCAGAGAAGATCTCCTGTGTATTAAAGTCATGGTGATCTAATAGTTCAATTATGATTAGTTATTTGTTAATGCTGAGATGCTTGCGTTATTTTGTGATCAGCATTGTCACATCCTGCGTGTTTCATTTTCACTCCTAACCCATATGACACTCAAAACCAAAATAGATTTACAAAAGGAACTGGCCCCAGTCCCTTAAAATGGCTATTTCTTGTCATAGATGTTCCGGTAATTAAATGATCTTCTCCGGAAATAAAAATGGTTGGTAATTGTAGTCAAAGATGAGGTTAGGTGTACATCAGCGGCTTGATGTTTGAGGTTCATGGGTCAGACGTATGAATCATCATGCTGACGTTCTCAGGTGGACGGAGCTAGCGTTTAGTTTGCATTGCCTTCGGAGGTGCTATGGGGTCAAGACCCATGACATCTACAACATCTCATGTTGATGCATTTAGAACGGATTTGTGTCATTGCACAGAGAGCTTATAAATGGTTGAGATGGTCCTTCTTCTGTTACTTGAGAGGAGTCGGTCACAATATACGTCTATCTCAAATCAAGTCCTGTTTCCAGCCACAATGGTCAGTGATCGGATCTTTCTTCTAACCGTAACCTGCTCCGTCTTAATGCTACTAGTTAGCTGCGATGATCTTCTAGAGATCCGCTCTCCAGAAGATGACATGAAAGCTCGAGAGGAGAAAGAACTGGTAAGATACCTTTTGTTAAGAGGGTTTCTTCAGGAACTCTGCAAATCATTCTAAAATTACAGCATTAACAGATAAAGTAATTGAGAAAATAACAATATCTTACAGATCGAGGCTCTTCAAGAAGTTCTTGAAAAACTGAGAAACAAACAGATCCCCACTGCAGAGAAGAAGTTTGGTTGGGTCCCCTCGGTAAGTCTGTTCAGCAATTAAGACTTTGGCAACAGTTCACAGTGTCTATTTTACACATATTTTCACATAAATATAATTCATTAAATAACAATGTCATTAGGTCATTCATATTCTGTAGTACATTTTGAACTCTATATAAATGATTATCAACAAAATCATGTTTTGGTTGAAATATTTTGTTTAGAGAAAGGACAAAAGGATGAAATACTATATTTCCAAATAGTTTGCTTAATAATTAGATAAAATAATAAATATATACGTTTTGTCATATTAAAATGTATTGTATTGCTTTGTGGCGAATACGCAGCAAAAATCCAATAAAATTGTGAAATAATTTAAATTCACCAACATGTTGACTTAATTGTCTGTTTATTAATGTATTAGAAAACTGTGATTTCTAATTTTTAGAAATGTGAGTGTCATACTGATTTCAAATATTAAAGAGGTAGTTCTCCCATAAGTTACTCTACAAACTCATAAGTCTTTCATTCATCTTCAGCACGCAAATTTAGATGTGTAATATCCTCTTATCATTTTTGACCATCTATTGAAAGTCTAGCTACTCAACATGATCGTCTGAGTGGACTTAATTGTCTGTTTATTAATGTATTAGAAAACTGTGATTTCTAATTTTTAGAAATGTGAGTGTCATACTGATTTCAAATATTAAAGAGGTAGTTCTCCCATAAGTTACTCTACAAACTCATAAGTCTTTCATTCATCTTCAGCATGCAAATTTAGATATGTGTAATATCCTCTTATCATTTTTGACCATCTATTGAAAGTCTAGCTACTCAACATGATCGTCTGAGTTCCTGTTTACCATATTTGATGAGCTCTATATGTATGTGTGTTGATTTCTATGTGAATAAATAAAGCAATAAGCCCTGTGAAGCCGTGGTTTACAGTGAATTTATAACAGCTAAGGAGTGTTGTAAAACCCCCTTAGCTGTTATAAATTCAGTGTAAACCATGGCTTCACGGGGCTTGTTACTTTAAAAAAACGGTTATTCCTTATACGTAGTAAGGCTTCACAAAATAAAACAGAGCAAATAAAGTGTAATGATATTAATAAAAACAGTATTCTTCCACCAAACAATGTAGTTCCTCGGAATCAGTTGTGGTTCCAACAAAACGTAAACAAAGGTGTGTGTTTGTTGAGTAATTTACAACAGCTTAGAACGCGGCTCAGCCAATCAGAATCAAGGACCAGAACTATCCGTTTTATAATGCCTATTTTAAAAGCAGGTCATGATATAAAGCGATAGAAATCTTCCGATTAAACCGTTCGATTTACTTGGATTACTTATTTTTTAAAGCTTGAACATGTTGATGATTACCTTGACTTTCAATGGATGGATGGACAAAAAAACATTGTGAACATTGAGAATATTTTCAATCTTGTTCCAAAGATAAACAAAAATAGTTTGCTTTTGGAATGACATGAGGGTGAGTAAATTATGACAGAATTCCATTTTGGGATGAAGACCATCCATGATGGGAATATATGAAAAAGTAGGTACAGCATGGGAAATAACCCAATTTTATAAACAAAACGTAAACAAAGGTGTATGTTTGTTGAGTAATTTACAACAGCTTAGAACGCGGCTCAGCCAATCAGAATCAAGGACCAGAACTATCCGTTTTATAATGTTTTATAATGCCTATTTTAAAAGCAGGTCATGATATAAAGCGATAGAAATCTTCCGATTAAACCGTTCGCTTTACTTGGATTACTTATTTTTTAAAGCTTGAACATGTTGATGATTACCTTGACTTTCAATGGATGGATGGACAATAAAACATTGTGAACATTGAGAATATTTTCAATCTTGTTCCAAAGATAAACAAAAATAGTTTGCTTTTGGAATGACATGAGGGTGAGTAAATTATGACAGAATTCCATTTTGGGATGAAGACCATCCATGATGGGAATATATGAAAAAGTAGGTACAGCATGGGAAATAACCCAATTTTATACAAGGTGTTCCACAAAGTGAGTTGCATCAAGTACTTACTAATATAACTATGTAATATGAAAACTATAAAGTCTGACAAAACCATGAAACAATGAATGAAGCCGTGGTTTACAGTGAATTTATAACAGCTAAGGAGCGTTGTAAAACCCCCTTAGCTGTTATAAATTCAGTGTAAACCACGGCGTCACGGGGCTTGTTACTTCTATAAAACGGTTATTCCTTATACGTAGTAAGGCTTCGCAAAATAAAACAGAGCAAATAAAGTGTAATGATATTAATAAAAACAGTATTCTTCCACCAAACAATGTAGTTCCTCAGAAACAGTTGTGGTTCCAACAAAACGTAAACAAAGGTGTATGTTTGTTGAGTAATTTACAACAGCTTAGAACGCGGCTCAGCCAATCAGAATCAAGGACCAGAACTATCCGTTTTATAATGCCTATTTTAAAAGCAGGTCATGATATAAAGCGATAGAAATCTTCCGATTAAACCGTTCGATTTACTTGGATTACTTATTTTTTAAAGCTTGAACATGTTGATGATTACCTTGACTTTCAATGGATGGATGGACAAAAAAACATTGTGAACATTGAGAATATTTTCAATCTTGTTCCAAAGATAAACAAAAATAGTTTGCTTTTGGAATGACATGAGGGTGAGTAAATTATGACAGAATTCCATTTTGGGATGAAGACCATCCATGATGGGAATATATGAAAAAGTAGGTACAGCATGGGAAATAACCCAATTTTATACAAGGTGTTCCACAAAGTGAGTTGCATCAAGTACTTACTAATATAACTATGTAATATGAAAACTATAAAGTCTGACAAAACCATGAAACAATGAAATGGTGTGTTTAGTGTGATGCAGGTGAGCAGTGTGCGGTTCGCAAAGGCGCTCGCTTCGGGAAGCTTTGCAGCTGTCCAGGAGGAACCACCTGCAGTTTCTCCATCCTCAAGTGTTTGTGAAAACATGCCTCATTCTGTCATTATCCAGCGTTTTATTGTATGATTGTTAGAGATGTTTGTTGTTTCCCGTCAGTTGTAACGTTTTATTAATGCACACATCAAATAAATGCATGCATTTTTGTAAATATCTCTGTTTTTTGTTTTTATTCAAAGTCTGATAACTCTGAGAGAATAATCTTGAAATATTCAAATCTTGTAATTCCGTGGCCACTAGGTGGTACAAAGCTTCAACCAATTACAGTCCCTGAAAATGAAACCTAAATAAGGGGCCGGTGTCATATCAGAGCTATTAAATTGGTAGGCAAGAAGTCAAAGAGCACTTGGATGAGTAGTCAAGCTATTATGTTTTATCAGATGCAGCTCCTCCCAGCAGACTAGGCTAAATGGTAGATAAGACATTAATAATTAAACACATTTACACCTATACATTGATGGATTCCTTTATTCACATATATTTAAATATATTTGTTATAAGAAAGATATAGGACAAGCAGGCTATATATCATTTCATTTGGCAGTTAGTTAGGAGTCTGCATGAAATAGTTGCTCTTTTACACATTTTTAACCACACTGGAGCAAACTACCATTCATTAAAAGCAAACATGTTTAGAAATAGCAATAAAATATACAATATGGCATATATGTGTATTTATTTATTTGACATATAGTACATATATTCAGCACTTTTTTAAAAATTGGTACAAATTGGTATAGAAATTCATTTATAAAATAAAATGTAAGAAATTTGGTTTGTGAAGAGCCCAATTCTAATTTATCTAGCATTGTCCTAATAAAATAACTGCATAATAGTTTTTACATGGCCATTGTTAAAATAAAAAAAGCATATCACATGCACACATTTCTATCATACACCCAGCTGTCTTGTTAATATGAGTTTCTAAATCCTTCCAAAATACCAGTTTGCAAGGTCTTCATCAACTGGTTGGACACAAATGGCGTCAAGCTCTCCCTGCGCCTTGTATATAAATAGTGGGCGTTTCCCTGAGCGCATCGCTTGTGTTACCGTCGGGCTGTCCGATTCATTTGAGGGGGTCGGTTCGTTCGAACGAGTCATTTCAGTGAGCCGATTCTTTCGAGTTTAAATTGTTGCCAGAATACCCACGATTAGCATTTTATGTTACATTGTTTTAATGTCTGGCTGTTATCACCATGTTTTTTTTTTTGAGTAAGTTATAATAAAGATATTCGTTGTATTCAGTAGCTTAGCTTGCTCTATTCTTTTTCTATTCTATCTGTTTTTTTTATTATATAATTAAAAATACCTTGCTACGTGTACTACGTTAAGCTAACTGAGACTTGTTATAGCACTTGCGTATATTGCTCTTTTGTTGAGCAATATTTTGATTGCTTTCATTGTCCTCATTTAAGTCGCTTTGCATAAAAGCATCTGCCAATGACTAAATGTAAATGCATAGAAATGTATGTATCAGATTGATTAATTAATTGATTTTTTAATAAATAAATAAATAAATAATCGTTAGTGTCAAATGCGTAGGCTATATTGCTCCAATTTTTCCCTCGCAGCCTGTTCTTCGTAAAAGATCCAGAGAGAATCGGTTCGACTGAATCATTAAAGAGAACCGAGTCAAACGAACGACTCAAATGGGCTTTTTGTGGGGTAATAGAAACCGTTGAACATGTAATATTAAAGGGGTCATATGATGCTTTTTTAAAGATCATTATTTTGTGTATTTGGTGTAACAGAATATGTTGACATGCTTTAATGTTCAAAAAACACATTAAATACTGTACATTATTGTAGGTCCTCTATGCCCCGCCTCTCTCAAACACTTCGTTTTCTACAAAGTCCCTCCTTCCGACAAGCGCAGTCTGCTCTGATTGGCCAGCTGACCCAGTGCATTGTGATTGGCCGAACACCACAAGCACTCGTCGGAAATGTAACGCCCCTTACCATAATCGCGAGCTTCATCTTTCAAAATAAATGTAAAGACAGTAAAAAGAGCCCATGTTACACCTCTCTTCATCTCCTTGCACTGGCTGCCGGTTGCGGCCCGAATCAAGTTCAAGACATTGATGCTTCCATATAGAACAGCCACAAGCTCAGCACCCGCCTACTTCCACTCACTGCTACGAATGTACATCCCCTTCAGAAGTCTGAGATCCGGTAGTGAGCGACGACTCGTGGTACCATCACAGAGAGGCTCAAAATCACTTTCCAGAACATTCTCGTTCACCACTCCTGGCTGGTGGAACGATCTTCCCACCCCTATCCGGAATGCTGAATCCCTGACAATTTTCAAGCGACAGCTGAAAACTCATCTCTTTCGAAGCTACTTGACTTCATCATAAAAAAAATTAAATAAATAAAAATTTTAAAAAAGTATCTCTCTCTCTTTATTTATTCCTTCTCTTTCTAGCTTGTACTTATTTGAACAATGTCTAAGAACTTGGTATTACAACCACTTCTTGTGTCTGTTTGCCTCTTTAAGAAGAATCGCTTTATGTATCCCCCAATTGTAAGTCGCTTTGGATAAAAGCGTCTGACTCCAAAGAGAAAGGAAAACTTGAAATCGCATCATATGACCCCTTTAAAATGTATATAGAGAGAATTAAAATGATAAAGAACTTAATTGGTAATAATAAAGAAAAAAAGAAGATAAATTGGATATTAGAAAAAGGATTAAGAGAAGGTATTAATCAAAGAATAGTAATGGAATATATAGTAGAAACAGGATTAAATAAACAAATTTGATAGTTAAATAAATAAATAAAGCAAAGGAATATGGGAACACACAAGCTGGGTTTTTTGGCATGGGAGCTGAACACGCAGCAGCCAGAAATACAGCTCGGGTGAGCCCGAAATAAAATTAACAATTAAAAAATAAATAAAATATGAATAGAGGCGGGACTATAATGAATGCATGAATAGAAACAGTTGGTGGCGGTATGTGCCTATGGTGCGGAATAAGCCAAAAAACTCCAAAGAAGAAGAAGAATCGGACTTCACGAATGTGTGTAAACTGTGCAACATGGCGGCAGACCACATCAGCGAGCTGGCGAGCATGGACAGCTCCAGCAGAAGCGCTCGAGCCGCTTTCTGCAGCGACAGATACTCTGTGCTGGTCATTGTTGGACAGACCGGTCCGGCTGGATTTGTGGATTTACTCGTGTCAGAGACTGAAAGAGGTAAAGTTTCTTCTTACTGTGGGGTGGTGACTGAATGAGAGCCAGCGCGCGCTTCCCTCGCCCATCACTCTGAGCTTACAACGAGAGAGAGAGAGAGAGAGAAACAATGTAGCAACTTTAGTAGTTTCTTTTTGTAGCTCATGTTGCTGGAGTGTTATTATTAGCATTATTGTTATTATTTGTAAAAAAATATCTTAAAATATAGAGAAAGAACTATAGTTTAAAGTTTCTCCGACTAGTTTAGACGTATTTTTTAAAAAGGACTGTATTGCTTGTTATCCAATATAAAAGCCTGATGAGTAGATGGTATGCAGAATTACCACTGAAAGTCTTGAAAGCTGTCACATGGCATGCATGTAACCAAATATCAGCTCCAGAGACTCCCTTTTTGTTCATGTGACCTTGACCTCTTGTCAGCTGAGTAGGATGAATGCCCACAGAGGGCTCATACATAGATATTATTTACTGTTGAACAGGGGCTTTCAAGCGTGGCATGAAACCTGTGTAGGATCTTAAATCAACACGGGGAAGTTCTTCAAAGTTTGACTCGGCAGACTAAATAACAGTCTACTGTCCTTGCCTCTGTTTACAAAGATAGCCTATGTTTCCTATAATCTCAGGTGTAAATGATGGTGTTGGTTTTATAGTATTTCATGGTTCTTCTGTGAGATGCTTGGCCCCTGGATCCCAAAGCACTTGAAAAGACCCAGTCTGCAGAACATAAATAATGCAGCTGATTTACTTCAGCATGGCTAAGCCGACGTGACTTCCCTGTTCAGACAGTGAGCTTGAAATCTCTCCCAGCCTGCAATCCTCCAATCTGAACACGCCCTCTTATGAAAGAAAGATAAGCGCATTCATATAGCAGCAGATATGCATCAATGGCTTGTTTTCTCTGTTGAAAGTCCCTGAAAAGCGAAGCAGTTCTTTTGCACAGTTATATATAGCCAGTCTTGTGTTTGCAGACTCTCCTTCCTCATTGTGCTGGATGGTTCAAAGTTCATCTTTAAAATGTGCGAGATACATCTGCCTTGTTGAAAGAAAACTGATTAGACTGGCCTAAGCTGGTCTTCCACCCCTGCTGGCTTTTAAGAGGGGGTTTATACACTTTCTAGTTGGTAAGATTGGGAGCCCAGGCTGGTTAGAGATGATTGTGTGTGTGCAGCTGGGATTGCTGTTGTTATTTTTCTTTTATCATCTGCTTTCCTTTGATTTTCTGTCTCTTTATCTGTGACTATACACAAGGGCCGTGTGACTGATATGCACACATCCTCTTTGTGACTGTTGCCAGCGTTTCCTTCTCTTCCTGGTGGCAGCTTCCACCTCGGTAATCGGACAGGAATACGATTTCTTCTGTCTTAAATAGAGGTTGACCGATAGTGGATTTTGCCGATACCAATAGCTAGGTTGGACCACACTGGCCGATACCGATTAATTAACCGATAGTTTTGAAGTTGATACTGAACAAAAACTAAAATAGTGCTTTATTAACAAAAACAGTACTGAACCACACTAGTAAAAATTATAATAATAATAATAATAGTAAATAGAGATGAACACACTCTAAAAAGGAACAATACTTACACAGCTTTCATTAATCTTAATGCTACAAATGGTCTCTTATTTTAAAGTGTTACCATTTCATTTCAACTGTCATGCATAAAGATGCACATCTTTAAATATATACACAAAGGCTATAGCATTAAAATTGTATACATATGGATGTTGTATGTATACTTTCACACTTTAACTGCTTCTATTCTTGAACACTTGATGATTATCTAATCAAAATAAAAGCACAGCGCTGAGTCTAGGAGAACTCACCGGTATCACACACACTCCGGACGCGTCGCGTTCAACTCGAGCAGCGGTTTAAAACAGTTTATTTAATCACCAAACGGACACAAGTTTACTTCAAGAATGAACAATTTGGCATAGATGAGCTTGAAGTTGGGTGTTTAAAAAGATAGTTCCAGCAATCAACTATCGGTGCCGATTAATCGGCAAAATCGACCTCTAGTCTTAAATGCTGTCAGCGACTTTAAATAGGAAGGAATTCTTCTGTTGAGTTGAACCGCAGTCATGCCGCTCGTTCTGCATCTGCAGTGGTGTGTTTTTCGTCATTTTGGCCCTTCTTGAGCCCTACTGAGAGTGTGACCGCAGTTCGTAAATCATGAGCACTTTCTGCACCACTTTCATTAAAACGTGATCAGCTCCCACACTTCTTTATCCTTATAGCTAAAACACACTTGTGTGCAAACGTAAGTGTGCAACGTTTGTTCATAAGACGTGAATGACGAAACGTATCGTGTGGCTTCTTGAGAAGCGCCTGATCAACATGCTAGCAACCCCATAGTAACTTGCGTATCAACACGTAGCCTATAGCTACCATTGTTGGAAAAGTTACTTAGAAACAAGCTACTTTGTAATTTGAAGTTGAGATGTAGTCACATTTACCATTGTTTTCACAGCGAAATCTAGTTATTTCAATAGAAATCCATGCGATTGGGAATTTTGTGGCAAAACATTTAAAAGCGTAAATTTTGGGTTGGGTTTGAATTAGGGCTGCACGATATTGGAAAAAACTCACATTGCGATATTTTATTTTTCTGCGATTTTATATATTGCGATATGAAAAAAAAATCCCCAGATGGCTTGAAAAGCTCTATTTGGAAAAAAAATAATCAATGATTGGGGTGATTTTAGGTGAGTAAATCAGCATAGAAAATAAGCAAATTACAAGCATAGATAAATATAATAGAATAAAGATACAAATGAAACAAACAGTGCTTTACATTTTTCAGGTAAGTCTAAGGGTGTATTTACACCAGGAAAGTCCGCTAGTTCACTTGCTTATTTATTATAGTGTTATATTTCAATTCACAAAGAGCATGTGCAGCATTTTGTCCAAGCAGTAAAAAAAGGACACATTTAATTTATAATTTCTTAAATCTCATTTTGTTAAAAAAAATAATAATAATCGTGAATCGAATCGAATCGTGAGTTGAGTGAATCGTTACATCCCTAGTACATAGAGTCTCTCTCTTGCCCCCACCCACCCATGCACGCACGCACGATAATATCATGTATCGGTGATGTCACGGGCTGGCGATATGACGATTTGAAAAATGACCATATCCATAGGCCAACACTAATGCGCTTGCCGTCTCGGTCTTGAACAGGAGCTCTTCACAAAAATGAACCGAAACTCAGCGAATATTTTCCTTACAGACATGATGAATATATCTATAGAAGGCTTTAAATGACTACAAAACGAAATAATTCAAAGCCAAAACACAAACTCTTATTATTAAGTAATCCGTAAACAGGGCTCACAAAATCGCTAGCCCGACGTCCCGGGGCTATTGTGTTTTCCAGTCGGGCTACCAAAAGCTATTTTAAATCAACCCTCTACGGACACAATGAAGCTTGAGTCGTCATTGGCTAGTAAATTTTAAATTTTACTCGCCAGACTTTTTACATGAAATGCATGAACGATGCAACTGAACAAAAAAAAGTAAATAAATTAAACAAAACATACTTTGTCTGTCTGAATTATTCTTTATGGTTGCATATGGATTTATTCTACCATTTCTTAGCAAATGGCTTTCTCTTGCCACTTAACCACCTCTCCACAGCTGATGATGGATCATACTGCTGAAGCTCTGGGCCTTCTGTTGAAATGAGCATCAGGTCTGAAAGGCGTGAGGATGTGAGACTGCTGCGGACATCTGATTTTATTCTCTTTTGGGCACTGAAGGGTCTTTTGCAGTTGTCAGAGCTGATTGGCAGAACAAGAAGAATCTGAACAAGATGAAGAATGTTTTGCATCTCATCTCTGTAGGGTTGCTTCAGCAGCAGCGTCTGGTACAGGCCCAAGTAGGACTTGACACTCGCCTTTTCAAGCGTCTCCATTCCCCAGGGATTTCTTCAACTTAACATCCAGATTGAACAAGCTTCTCTCTGAACCATTCAGTGAGTACCCTCAGCTCCTTGTTGCCGTACAATAGTTCAAGTTGTTTTCTGTCATCAGGCCACTTGTCATGGTTGAATATTGCAAATGCTGACATCACAGCTTGTGCATTTTGATCTTTGTTAACTCCAAGCAGGTTATCCAATTTAGCATGAAGGTGTTTCTCACAGGCTGAACATACATGCTCCATCTGTTTTCTCAGATTGTCCATCAGGCTCTCTCTTTCCCCTCTCAAGTCAATGTCCTGAAAAGTTGTGATATGAGCACCAGGAGTTTGCTTTTCCAGACACTGTGTGATGAAAGTTTCCAGCATACCATCTGGCAGAGGGTTGGTTTTCATGTAGTCAAGACTGGTCAGACAGCTCTCAACTGCAGCAACAGCACTTGGTAGGATGAGTTCTGCCTTCTGTAGAGTCTGACTTAATATCGCTATCTCATGCAGCACATCAGCCAGGTAATGACAAAATGCAACAAACTGCAGATCCCTCGTGGTATTGAAAACCTTTTTCCCTCTACCAGCAATGTCAGCATTGTGACTGGTTTGGGCCAAATTCTCCATATGAATGGCAACAGCTGCATACTGCCCAGCTTGGCTAACAAGATCGTCTTTTCCTCTCAGGAAGACCTTCAGTGCCCTGTTTATATGAGGCACCCAACGTGTTCCTTTTACTGGCTTTGGTTTGTAGAACCTAGATTCAAGGTCTTCACAAACTGTCTGAAGTTCTCTGCTGCTCTTTGGGCTGAAATGGTAGGTTTTCCAAATCAAGTGCAAGGTGTCATTTACACGACTCACTAAGCTCACATCTTTAAAAACCCCAAGAAGTGCCAGCTCCAGCATGTGAGCCATACAGTGAATGTCTATCAGTTTTGGACTGTCCACTCTCAGTTTTGCAACAACACCAGCTGTTTGGCCCATGTTCACATTTGCACCATCAGCACAAAATCCAACAAGCTTTTGCTTCCAGTCATCTAATCCAAATTTTGACATTGAGGATTGAATGCAGTCAGTCACACCATCAGCATGAGCATGTGACAGCTCTGTGACCGAGACGAGATGATTTACTGGCAACCCATCATGTAAATACCTGACATAGATAGCTTCATTTTCGTTCACAGAAGAATCTGTTGCACCATCAATTATGACTGATATGTACTTGGACTTTTTCACTTTATTTTTCTCTATATCCTGTAAATCTGCGGTAATATTTGAAATGAGTTCAGCGCAGCGGACATCATTATCATACGTTGGAGAATTGTCCAGGCCATTTTTTTTCTGCAGCATAATTAATGGCTTCATCTGAGTGAAACTCAATTCCTCCTTTGCGATATAATATGCTGTATTCATTTTTACAGAAAGCTCATGTTTCTCTGCGCTGTCATTTTTTTATTTATTTTGAGTTTGAAACCCTTTTGCGATCGCAGATTCCTCAGGGTCTTTGCTTGAAGCCATCACACTATCACGACAAGATGCATGTCGTTTGCTGTTTGAGTGCGCTGTGAGATTTTCACATTTGAAACTGCGCGATCCTGATACAAAGTCTGTTTTACCGGCTAAGCTAGGTTTTCTACTGCAGTACTTGCATATCATCACATGTCAGTTCTCTTTATGCAGCATCTCTTTCTCTTGCGTTGAGTGTGCGTGTGATAGAAAGCGACAGAGGGCGCTGTCAGCTAAGTGGCGGTGTTTAATGCGGACTGAATAGGCATTGAAATTATATCTGTGCTTAATTTATTCTTTGCATCTAACTCAATCACCGGCGAGTAAAATCAGAAAATTGACTAGCCATTGGCTAATTAAAGAAATTTTTTTAGTCGCCTAGTGGGAAATTTACTCGCATATGCGAGCAATTTACTCGCATTGTAGAAGGTTGTAAATGCAGCTCTCCCGCGGGTCCTTAAAAACTCCTAAAGTGAGTTGTATCAAACTTAAGGCCATAAAAAGTTTTAAATATGTTAAATGGTATAAGAAATGTCTTAATTATAATTTCAAGAGGTCTTACAGTTGGGGACAGAAAGACAAGAGTCGCGATACGGCTGGATTAAACTTCAAAAGGCAATGATGTCATTGAATAAATATGAGCGCTGCACGTTTCAAGTCAAAACGCGACGCGGATGTCTTTATTTAAATGTATCTGAAAGGAACCGACTGTCCTCAGAAACGTGTCGTTGGCATTTTAATTTCATTTTACCTATAATTCCTGATAAAGCAGCGTTTATGAGCACGGAGCTGCTTTGTGTGCAGCCGTTACCGGGGAATCCGCAATATTTCAGCGCTCCTAAAGCGCCACCTTGTGGCAGAGAATTAATTTGCATTTCCAGTAAGCCTTTCTTTGTGATTATAATACAAAATAGCAAATATCAACTCATGTTTTTACGCAGCGAACACAGAGTTGTAAATGAGAAGGAAGTTAATGTGCCTTCTAAAAATCTAAACAATTAAGACGGTAATATTTATACATTTTAAATTTACATAATTTATATGCTTGATTTATCCCTTTTCATAAAAATCTGTCTAAAGGCTGAAATGCTGTTGTATTAGATTTTTTTAATGCGCATCTTGTCAGAAAGCCGGTTCTGTAAGCAGCGGTAAATCTCCATCATGTGCGTGCTTTCACATTGAGCAGCATTAACTACATGAGCTGGTCAAAAAATCGCGCAAATATGAATGTGGTTTTGGGCAGCTCGTCAGTGAACAACGGCTCCGTGTAATTAATTCTGCTCAATGTGAAAGCCCGCACGTGATGGAGATTTACCGCTGATTACAGAACCGGCTTTACTGATAAGATGCGCGTTAAATATCGCATGTGATTTATCGTGCAGCCCTAATCTGAACTGTAAATCATGTAATTTTATGGCTCAGTACTGTATGTTACCATAGACATTGTCCAACCCCACTTATACTGTTCATTTAACTTGTGTAGCTCTTAAAATGGGTCATAAATTGCCTTAAATTTATTTTTAAAAATTCTGTAGATACCCTGTAAATGGTGAAATAAAATTCCTTCCTTCATATTTGTTTATATTTGTGTATTGAAAAAAATTGATTGACATTTTAAACTCCTATCTGAATTTCTATATTTAAAAAAAAAAAGGTATTTTTTTATTTGGGCTAGTTCAATTTTCGGGCTACCAAAATCTGAAGAGAACCTGCCCGAAGGGCTACCAGGGATTTTGACATTTTGCAAGCCTTGTTAAAGATGCATTTCTTTCTAAAGGCGCGTCCAATGATGAGATGGCGAGTCAGGATCATCAACTTAATTGCGACACTGACTCATAAAACACTAGTTTATTAATGATAAATAATTCAAATATCTCATTACTATTTTTATCCCAACATAGTCATGGTCATTTTTGCGGCAAGCTTTAGCCTATTTAGCGCACTCGCGTCACGTTGCTGTGCGCCATGGTCATGAAAACTCATCATTTGCATGTGTTTTTAAGCATTGTGGTTTAAAAACTAGTGATTTAAGCCATTGAAATGCAAATAACAGCACTATAACAGTGTCTGTTTCTGAGCCTGATTTCTGCAATTGGGTCGGATCGAGGTCGGGTCATATTCACACCTTAAACGAACCGTACCAGAGTTTGTTTGGAAGCGGACCGAGACCACCTCTTCAGCTGGGTCTCAGTACGGTTGTTTGGTCCGCACCCGAGTGTGATTGCTGTATTCACACCTGCCAAAAATGTCCGTATCAAGAGGGGAAACGAACTTGAGTTTGATTCAATCGAACCAAACAAGACAGGTGTGAATACACCCTAATACTATTCAGGTACAGAAATTGAATAATCAAATGTAAAATAACACTACATAGTCTTCACTGTATAAATTCAATCTAATAAATCTGTGTTAAAGCTACAAAAGTGTTTTGTTGTTTGATCAACATTCATGACACCGAAAGCCTCCGGAAATTTAAACTGCTGTGAACCAATATACTGTTACACATCCATTTTCTTTCTCACTTGTTTACCTTCACCTAAGCCATAAGCAACTGTGTTTACAAGGATACTTGCAGAAACATGCATTTTGACAATTTCGCGCGTATGTGTCATTTCAGGCACAAATAGACGCGGAAGTGAATGGAAGTCGGTGTTCACGTGCATCTGCGTGGCTCTCACCGTGTACACCAGACATGAGCGGCGTGACAAAATACTATAGAACCCATTATAATCAGTGATGCCGTCTACACTGGATGCGGCGTGACACGACAAATCCCCCACAGCCTCGTTTAATTTGACGAACTGACACAAAGTTCAAATGATTTGCAGCGGTCACTTTTCGCGTTCAGTATAGACAGACTTTAGCTGTTGCACGCGGAGCGTGTCACGTCCGGTGTATTCCAAGAAAATGATCAGTATAAATTTAACGATCAGTAAACATCGCACATCCCGCGATGTCGATGCTGAAACGATATATCATGCAGCCCTAGTTTGAATTTGTCAAACTAATTCACCATGTTGACCAACAGAAAGCTGTTTGGTTTGAAAGTGAGTTTGAGCTGTGCTTTAAACATCACTAAACTATTGGCAACAGACTAGTGGTCGACCGATATGGGGTTTTTTTGACTGCCGATATCTTGGAAAGCAGGGTGGCCGATATAAAGCCGATATCATTTTATTTTAATTTATATTTAAGAAATTTGAAATAATTTGAAAATGGATTAAAAATAATTGTGTAAAATAAACATACTTATACTTTAGAAGACAAAGCATTTTCACAAATAAATAAATATTTAATTAAAATTTAATTAAAAAGAAAGTAAACACTGTAACCAACAGTGCACACGGTATTCTGGGAAGTTTGTGTGCATTGGGAATCATATATATATATTTTTTTCAAATAAAGCCAAGGTAGCACTCATTTTACATACAGCACACAATGAAAATGACACGAATATGACCGTGGGCAAATGCATAAAGCACAGCATAATTTGAAATCACTAGTTTAAAGTTTGTATATCGCGTGATTCCAGTGAAGCTGAACTCTCCACCTGTCTGCATTAAATTTGCACGGACCGACCGTCACGCAGAAAACTTGCGATCATGCAGGATACAAATGCACACCTCACAAGATCTCAACTAGATTCGATTAAGACGGTAAGGTTTGTGAAATTAAATGTTCATTAGTCATTCAAAGGTTTGTTCAAATGATTTCAATGTGTATTTGCTGAATGCTGACAGCAAATGAGAAAGTATTATAATGTTTGCCTTTCTGTTAATAATAATATTAAAGCAATTGTTATAATACTTTTTGTATACATTTTAATTCCTTTGTTTAACAGTTCTATCTGATTATTAGATAGACTTCTATCCATATTAGACAGAACTGAACGATGACCGTGAACATGAGGGGGGATGTGACCAGTGTGTGCTCAGCGCCGTCAAAATAAAAGTCCTGCCTCGAACACATCGGCCAAACAGAAAAACTTATCGGCCAATGCCGATATTTGAAAAATGCCAAATTGGCCTTGATGATATGTCGGTCATTTTATTAAAAGATTTGTGTATGGACAACAGTATTGTCAAAACAATTCCCATTCACGTGGAACCGTGAAAACAATTTAAAAATACTATTATTCATGCCAGGCCAGTAGGTGGCGATGTCACTTTATAAATAAACACTATGCACCTACACACACAGCTTGTAGACTGAACACGAAATATGCATGCTTCATGGATTTAACAAATTCATGGTTTTATAGTTTAAAAACAGAAAAACATAGTTCAAAAACTAAAAACCTGTTTTAAAAAGTTTGTATTTGCAGGCCCCCAAAATGTCATTGTCGCTTAAATGTATGGCTAAAATGTAATGCCAATTTTTACTGGAAAACAGTGTCATGTAAACACCCACTAAAATGTAGCTAAATGCATTAAAGCTAATATAAATGGCAGTATATTTTAAATATATATCAGACTATCAATTTATGTAGTATATATTATGAAACGGCTAAATTTGCTATTTATTTTAGTTTTTTAATAAATGGACTTGAGGTTGACATCATTAAGCTTGAACGGATACATTTTAAATAACTATTAAATACAACAATTAAACTAGAAAACACAGTTTATAAAACCCACAGCATTTAGCTAAATATTTCAATGGAAAAAAATATGTGAATTATTGATTTGAATCTTCTGATTAAGTTGATTCACTAAAATAAATTGGACTTCCGAATGCAACATATGAGAGAGACATTCCATAAGATCCATTATTTCCTGAGCTTACTTGTTTCACGTCTGTTTTTAGTTTTTTTTTGTCATGCTATATCGCTAATCAGAGGCTACAAATGCTAGGAAAACACAAAGAGTACTGCCAAAGTATATTGCTATTGCTACCATCCACTATACTGCTGAGAATTTGGGCAGTACGTGAGGAAAAACACGCAGTCATTGCAGTAGTAGAGTTCTATTTAAGTGAGTCGGTGAAAGAGGTAATCTTATTATGCCTCGGGGGGACGTTTTTTCCAGTTAGGTATTGAATTGTGTATAACTTCTCCTCCTCTCTGTCTTTGCATTATTTCTGTCCCGAGAACAAAAACTCAAACCGACTTTGACTTTGACCTCTTGTTTGGTTATAAAATATGTACTTAAAGAAGAACGCTGCTTGGTCTCATGTTTTCACAAAAACTCTGAAAGTGGTGGTTCACCTACTAATTTCTTTCACCACAGACACTGAAATCTCTTTAAAAAGGTTTAGAAATACAGTCTGTGTCAGTGTCTCTTGGCCCATGGACCACAGGATGCTGTCTGTCAGTGAAAGTGCTCAATGTCAGTATCTTCTGTAGACAGTGAATGTGGTCCATGAATAATTGAGCTTTTGCTTGTTGACTGCAGTCTGACTGGTTTCATCTTTGTGTAGGTATTCGCTCCTGGAACGTCGACTTGACCGCCTGCAACATAGATGAACAGCTAAAGCTGTTTATTTCAAGACACTCTGCTTTCTTCTCTGAAGACCTCAAAGGTAAGAATAAAAAAATCTACATATGAACTATTTGCTCTTGTCTATTTTTTATTTTTTTTTGCATTTTCTTTTTGGAGGGAGATCTGTGAAATTGTGTGGGATTTATTTAAATGTTTATCTGAGAGTATTATACGGAGACCCTAAAGGGACATAGTGATGGAAAGGTATTATAGGATAAAAGGATCAAATTATAGGCTATTCCAATGATTTTGCATTCTCTCTTTTCGTAAAAATTTTCTTTAAGAAATGTTGCATTCCCTTACAAAACTTTCTTTGTGAGTGAACACAAAGTTTCTTGGGTGAAATGCAAACGTTTTGCCAGTGAATGTAAAGTTTCTTGGGTGAAATGCAAACGTTTTGCCAGTGAATGTAAAGTTTCTTGGGTGAAATGCAAACGTTTTGCCAGTGAATTTAAAGTTTCTTGGGTGAAATGCAAACGTTTTGCAAGTGAATGTAAAGTTTCTTGGGTGAAATGCAAACGTTTTGCAAGTGAACGTAAAGTTTCTTGGGTGAAATGCAAACGTTTTGCAAGTGAACGCAACGTTTCTTGGGTGAAATGCAAACGTTTTGCAAGTGAACACAACATTTTTTTGGGAGAATGCAAAATATTTTACAAGTGATTTTGCATTTCTTTAAGAAATGTTGTTCCCTAGCAAAACTAACATGTCCTTAATGCACAAAGAAGTCCCTTCCAGTCAGGCTTCAGACTGGAGTAAGGCAGAAAAGACCGGCAGCTGATAGAACAGCTGAAATTCTCCAGGCCTAAATCATCTTTACCACTTTATATTAAACCTGTGCCGCCCAAGGGAGTCCTCAGAACCCTGTTAAATGTGTCTTGTATATTCTTCTCTTTTATCTCAAAGGCACAGTGATGTGCATAAGTGATGTATTGATGCTGAGTGTGAGTGATCATTGGCTGGTCTGATTCTTCTCTGACTTCAGCAGTGGAGAAATAATTGAAATCTATATTTTTGTTATGGATACTAGATATAAAAATCCTTTGTCTGGTGGATTTTCAGCAGTGGATTAATAGATACTGTCATGATAGGTTAATTAACTTGTGTTAGTGAAGTGTGGTTAACACGCAAATTAAACCGTCAGGCTATAGTTTGCAGTTCACCTGTCACCTGCGTGTCAGCTTTGCTGAAGTAGTTCAGGATAGACAGTATTTGTCTTGTATGCATGGTCATACAGTGAGGGTTAAATCCGCAGTGGCTTTTCATTTTTAGCGACCAGCTGCTGCCATCCTGGCTGTGAGCAATTAACGGTTTCAAAGTGGATCTGTACTGGCTAGTGACTTTGTTGAGGTGCTTACAGCACATCATGTTTTCTTTGAGAGATTGATCACTTTCCGATCACTTCCGATAAGTTTTGAAGGTTTGGACTTGTAGAATTTTAGCATTTATTATACTATTATAGCATGTATTCACTGAAAGGCAGTAATACAAAAGCAAAGTTTTTGTATTTTTTTTTAAATGGTTTTTAGCCACTTTTTTCTTATTTTTTTCTTTTTAGATTGATATTAGGTCTGTCGTGATTCGTTGATTTTTATTTTACTATTCGATTTTAAAAAATTCTCCCAACTTCATTTTGCTTGTGTCGACTAACCGGCAAAATACGTGGTGCATTTCACAGACGAGAATGTATAAAACACATTATTAGACTGTTTCCCAAGGCTGCATGATATATTAAACTCATTTAAAATCATAATTAAGCATAATTGCGAATTCACAAACGCTACAATTTAATAAAATAATTATATGCGATGCAGTTCTAATACAGTATATGAGCCTTAATTATTTACATGCGTGTAGGTTAAGTACGTGCGTCACACAGCGGCTCCGTTCACAGTAGTTCCACAGGAACTGTTATCATTTACACGTGTGGAGCGTCTCAAACTCCATCTCTGCATGTTGTTGTGAGTTTGGGTTTATTATAATGTTCATCTGGGAATGCAACGTGTGCCATTTCATCAGATTTGTAAGGTAAATAATTTATAAATCTACGCAAACTCAGGAGAATGCATCGCGGTTTCAAAATAAAAGCTCAGGCCCTCACTCTGAGTTTACATGTTTTGATGTCCACATATTCATTTAATTACAGTGACTATAGCATTTCTGTCATAAAGAAATGGCCAAATATTAAAGATTAAGTAGACATTTGAATGAAATGGTGCTTGGTCAGTATTAAACCAAGATTAGCTCGCACAGCAATGTGTAAAAACAATTGTCAGGCCGTTGGCGCCCCTCCAGGCCTTTGTTGTAATGCGTAATGTACATTAGCTATTGTTTATAATACATTATGTATTTTAACAGTTTCGTTCAATAAAACCATATGATTTCTTGCCTTTGATACTTTATTTGAACTAATTATTATTGCCTCATTGCTATTATATATGTATTTTAAGTCATTTTAAAGGCTGTTTTTCACGTACATGTATTTTTATTACCACAAAAAAATTTATTATAATTATAGGGCAAGTTTTTGTACTTATTTTACTGTTTTTTTTTCGGGATCTACTGGGATAGTGATAAAGATCTACTAGTCGATCGCAATCGACGGGTTGGTGACCACTGCTTTAGAGAAAAGTATTATCTTTCCTATTTTTTCCCAAAATAGGGTGTTGTGAGTATTACGGAGTACACACTTAATGTAATGACTGTTTAATTCATACTGGAAGCCGGAGGGTGCCCTTGCGCAGAAACTCCACATATGCATAGTAGAAGTAATGCTCCAGGAAGAAGTATCCAGTGATCGCTGTAGCTGAATAAAACGCGGATAGAGAAATTTTAATTGAGGAAACCTGAAGACAATAAACATGCGATTGCACAAAATATATGGTATTTGTGTTCTTCAAGCAATCTTGGGTATTTTTTATAAGGATAAAGTATATTTATAATGCAATGCTAATCGACATAGCCTTTATCATGGTATATAATGCTATAAAATAGTAGGATTTCTGCCTTATTCTGTGATGCGAAACCACGTCTGATCACAAAAATAAGTTATTTCAAACACTCGACTGTTATGAAGTTAATATGGAGAAAAAGCATGTCAATAAATTAAAATATCTTTGTTGGACAACAGGTTTGTAAACGACTCATACACATGTAAAACTGTGTCGCACACGTGCTACTGTTGTACATTTACTCAAGGCTCAGACTGATTTTTGTGGCACTGTACAGCCCTATCCAAACCTGTTCTAGATTGTAGAAGGAGCTGCTCAATTTCACGTCCGCCTTCCTTCACGTCACTCCACACAGTCGCACACAGAAATATGTCAACAACTAGACTTTATCGTTATTATCGCGGGAAGACGAATTCTTATTGTGTGGAGAATTCTTACCGGTATATCGCAAACAATAAGATATCGCCCATCCATAGTGGCAGCCCTAATTGATATATTTCTAAATATAGTTATATATAATTGAATTGAATTTCACGTCGATAAAGACCCAAATAAAAAGCAAAAAAATCCCGTATTTCTATGTAATTGTTCTTACAGGCTTCCATACAGTGCAAAAGTGAAGCCTTTGGTCATAAGATGATAGTTAAATAAGAATAAGATAAGATTTGGTTCATAATATCTCCTATCCTGACTTGATGTGAAGTAGACTATCTGATCTGAACTTCCCCTCAGGCTCAAACTGTTCTCTTCATGAGCGTCACCTCATAGAGGAGTCCTCTCAAAGACCCGTCTGTGACTGTAAATGTCTCTGTGCCCAGAACAACACTGCCTTTCAGTGTGTGTTGCTTAAGAATTAATATTTTTGTGCTTTTAAAATCACAGGGAGCTCAAACTCTCAGTGTTTTGATTTGCCTTGTACAATGAAGGCACTGTGTTGAAGCAGCAGAGTTTGGATATGATTGGGAAGAAGTTCCCAAAAGTTCTCTATCAGTCTTCCACCCATAGGGAAATGTGGAATTCAGTCATAAAATTTACATACATTTATAGATTTACCTTTCACTGCAGGTCATATTCTGTACTTAACTGTTCATGTGACAAATCTCGAATCTGGAATCAAATGGAATTTTCAATATAACGCAGTATGTCATGGAATTTGGTGAATTTGGAATAAATAAAAAGTTGGGCTGTACACTTCAGAGCGATATGGATCAGTGTCGATGAATATTAAAGCGCAAAAACATTTTATTGTATTTGATTTAAAATTGTCGTCATACATGCAGAAACTCAATGTTCTTTGTGACAAAACATCAAAATAAAAGTTTGGTTTAACTTGTAATTGTCAAATGTATTACTACTGCACAGTACAATGTACTTTTCAAAGTAATAATAATACAATTATTCATTTATTTTATTTTAAGGAATACCATTTTTTTCTTCCATATTTTAACCGTAAACCTCCTGCACAAAATTTTTTTTTTTTTAGTTGGTTACATTTGAAAAGTTTTGTCTTAATTTTTGCCACCATGTTCAATAATAAAATTGTATTAAAGGGGTCATATAATGTTGCTAAAAATAACATTATTTTGTGTATTTGGTGTAATGAAATGTGTTTACGCGGTTTAAGGTTAAAAAAACACTATTTTCTACATACTGTACGTTATTGTTTCTCCTCTATGCCCCGCCTTTCTGAAAAGTGTCGATTTTTACAAAGCTCATCGGTCTGAAAAGCGAGGTGTGCTGTGATTGGCCAGCTATCCAGAGCGTTGTGATTGGCGAATACCTCAAGCGTGTGATGGAAATGTTTCGCCCCTCACCATACTGTGATGCCCTGTCCAGCCAAAGCCATGATTCAAAAACATTAAAACCCATTATAAATGAGCCATTTGTTGCATCCAGTGGGGACATGATTACGGATTATAATGACTTCTACTGTCTTTTTACGCGTTGCGTTGCATCGCGCCGCGTAAACATAAAACCCTGTCTGCATTTGTGATTGGAGAAATTACAAACAACAAACGCTACTCTACACTGCTCAAAACTCACGTTTGAATCGTCAGTGGTAAATTCTTCAAATATAAAAAAACGTACTTACAGACTGTGAGTCAGGACTGCCGGCATTGTAGTCTACTCTCCCAGGATCAGGAAACAGTCCTCCATAAAATGTGCTGCACACATCTGAATATTTGAGTTGAACTGTTCTGGAACAGTGTTGTAAATACAATTTAACCACCGATTTCTAGTTGTGTCCTCTTTTGGAAGGCCAACAAAGTAGTTTCGCTTTCAGGCCGGCGGATTCGACGAAGGAGCGGCCAGAGGGCTTGCGGCAACCACATGTGACGACCCCGGGCTGGACTCCGCTTCGTCCACGGTGAAAGCCGATCCGGCGATCCACAGCACGAAGTTGTTGTTTTTCCTCCGCAACCAGCACGGATCAGCTCCAGGCATGACGAAGCGGATATCGTCCTCTTTTGGAAGACCAAACAAAGTAGTTTCGCTTTCACAGCGAAACACACAGCACCTTCACGACATTCTTTCTTTGAGTGAACATTTGGGTGGCGTTTTGCAAGTCTTCCCACATCGTGATGTAGATATGTGGGGGCGTGTTAGAACGAGCCGTTTTAGGTAGGTGTGGCTGACTCTTAACTTTTATAAAGAATATCTCTTTGGATTTGAGACTTTAGTCTTTGCAACTTTACAGATCTTCTTTATGCACCAAGAGCTTGTAACACTCCAAAGAGAAAGGAAAAATTGATATCGCATCATATGACCCCTTTAAATCTTAAATGAAAAAAAAAAAAGTAGTCCCTAAATGAATGAATGAATGTCTATATTATTTATTTATTTTAAATTATTAATCCAGAAAAATTAAAACAAACAAACAAAAATAAAAGGCCTACACCCCTATAAAGCCATGTTTATAGTCTTTAAATAGTTATTTTTTCAGTTGGTTACATTTTAAAATAGTAATTAAATTGTTAATGTGTTATTCCTTCATTTGATTACCACTGAAATGTTCATTTGAAATAAATAAAAAAAATTTAGGCCCTGTCATTGTAAAAATGAATTATTAAACTGATAGTTGATTAGACATGATTTTTTGGTTTACTAAAAGTTTTACTAAAATTTTAAAATTAAACCATTAAAACATAATCCAGAAAAATGGAATGGAATGGAGTTTTGGGGAAAAATAATTAAATGGAATTAAAACAATGACAAAACCCATCACAACCTGTGTCCAGTCTTTACCCCGTCACTGGCCACTGTCCTTCAGTCTTCCTGTCTGTACACACTGGCAGCATCTGTCACTCGGTGTGTTCATGTTGGCTTAGTTCCCGCTGATTGTGACAGGTATACTGACCCAGTCATTTCCAGCAACACATGCTGACTAATCCTGACTAATCTTTGAGCAGCTGTTCAGGAATGTCACTGGCAGATCGCTCTGATCTCTGCCAGAAGCGCTTTCTCCTTCCTGTTCCTGGAAATGGGTTTATGTCCACAGTGCTGTCTGTATGGTATAATAAAACATTTTTAAATGATAAAACTCTGTGTAGGACCACATCAGTGAGTCTTCTCATCCCTCATGATGAGTTCATGCTGTCTTCTGTTTGAGGACGATGGAGTTTGTGTACATTTTGGAAGTAGCGAGCTTTTTCGCCCAAGGCAGTAGATAGTAAATCCTGTTTCTGGATCCACCTTAATCTAGAGAAAAGATCCATCTTTATTCCAGCACACGTGAAGCAGCCTTTAAATGAAATCTTGGAGACATACTTATGGTATCTGGGTAGGAAAGACTGCCAGTTTGAAAGGGTTTAAGGAAATTTTAAATTCCAGTTGGTTTGATAACTCTACATTCAGGCCTTATGATTTCCAAGCAGAAATAAAAATGGAATTAATGGTAGAATGTGGAATTTCACTGGTTTTTGAAATAAAATTAAAAAGAATCAAAAGTGGGCTTCCACTCTCTCCGAGAGTTCAGCTTGCGAGCATGTCAATGGTTCATTTGAAATGAGATGCTTATCAATCTTGTCAAATATGCACAAAAACTAATAACATTTTAATAATAGCCTAAATTAACCATGTATCTTTGGTTAAATTCATTTAATGTTATGAATTCATTAGATTTGACACCTTTTTTTGACTTGCTGAAAAATGGCTATGGAAGCTATGAAAAATAAAACTCTTTCTTTCTTTCATTTTCATTCTCTCTCTCTCTCTCTCTCTCTCTCTCTCTCTCTCTCGCGTGCTCACTCACTCACTCTTTCCGCAAATTGGTTTGTTCAGGCAGTCCATTAAAAAATGTCACAAACAAAAAAAAGTGTATCTGTATGTGGGATTTCTTTATCTTTTTTGTATATTGAGTTTATATTTACTAAATTTTTTCTTTGTAGAAAAATAGCTGTTTCTTAATGTGTCGATTCAGTTTTTAGTTTTATTCGTTTATATTTTTTAAGTTTAATGCTGTCACACTGATTGAGATCTGTTTCTGTGGAATTTTAGAAGAATTCTAAAAAACATGTTAATGTCCACATGTAGGAAGCTCCTTTTTGTTAGTAACTCATAGTACTAGTTTAACTGCTATCAAGGTATAGTTTCAGCTGTGATGTGTTTGTCAGAGCAGCTGGTCCCAGCAGAATGTCCTGAGCAGCAGATAGATCAGATTAAACCCCTCACCCCTATTTACACAAATGACAGAGAACAGAACCAGCTGGGTGTGTGTTTGTACAAGAGCCTCCAATACGTCTGACAGCGTCCCGTACACAACATAAGTAGCGCTCTGTTTCCACATGCTGTTATATTTCAGCTACGGCCCTCATGTGTCTGTTCTGAAGAGCTGTGTTCAGCTGCAGATGTGATGGTCTGTGCTGCAGTTGTTTGTAATGCGTGGCAGGGGAAGGGCCGCCACACACTTAATTACTGTTTGGTAAGATCTGAGGCATGGTGAAGGCGCTTAAGGAAAGCTTCACTGGAGTTTTATTATGGTGAGTGCTGCAAGAACGCTGCGACGCAGATTCTGTTTTAATGGCATTGATTTCTAGCTGAATTTTGGATTTGTTGGCAAGTTTCTGAAATTCAAACTTTGTATAAGCCTAGAAGAAATGTGTTTTAAGAATAGAAGGAATTCGTTTTAATATTGAAAATGTTTTATTATTTAGGCTTTCAATCAGTGTTAACTAATTTAATTTAAGCATTTATAATGGCAACACTTTAGTATAGGGACCAATTCTCACTATTAACTAGTTGCTTATTAGCATGCCTATTATTAACATATTGGCTGTTTATTAGGACTTATAAAACACATATACTGCATGACCATATTATACATCCCTAAACCTATCCAATACCTATACAACTACCTTACTAAAAATTAAATAGCAGCCCATTAGAAGTTTATTGATGCAAAAATCACAGTTAATAGTGAGAAGTTGTCCCTAAACTAAAGCGTGACCAATATTAAAAAAATTATCAGCTGGTGTGACTAAATTTTGTTGGAAGTTTTCCTAGTGTGGCTACGAAATTTTAAAATGAATTAAAAAAAATAAATAAAAAATACAATTTTAAAAAAGCATTTAGGAACAGAACAATTTATTAAAGACAAATCTTTTTAAAATAGTTTAAAACGTGTGTGCCAAGTTCTTAGAAATGTAGGCTATTCATGTTGGTTTCATAGGATTTTGATAAACGTTTATATACCATTTTCAAGAGGATTCAATTGAGTTAATGTCATTTTAATGTCAAAAAATATGTGGTGTAGCCATCATATGAAAAGTAATAACACATTTCCTTTACTACATATGAGTGTACATTTAAAAATATATAGTCATGCATTTCTTAGTGGTTTCTTTGACTTTTTTAGGTGACATTTTACCACCTGAAATCTTGTCTTTTCATGGAAAATTAATAATATGTTAGAAGACCTAATGACTGGGGTTCTCGTAGGGCTGGACGATATGGCCAAAATGTATATCACGATATATTTCTTAATTTCGGTCAATACGATATAATTCCGATATCGATATGAACACTATTAAAAAAGCCTCATAAAAACGGCCAAGAACAGCCACAACAGATGTCTGTACCTACAAACTTATGAAAAATTAATTTGCCAACTCTATGAAACCTACTCCTATAAAACTATATCATATTTTAGGAAAAAAATGGCGCAAATAAATAAATGTAAACCTTTTATTGGTATTTAGCCTTCATACAAATAAGAAATGTGAAATCACCGTCAAATAAATCTCAGACTCTCCTTATTAATATTAATATTTTTTACTTCAAACTATAGGCTAACATACCAGTCAAAAGTTTTTGAACCGTAAGATTTTTAATGTTTTTTAAAGAATTCTCTTCTGCTCACCAAGCCTACATTTATTTGATCCAAAATACAGCAAAAACAGTAACATTTTGAAATATTTTTACTATTTAAAATAATTGTTTTCTATTTGAAAATATAATTTATTCCTGTGATTTCAAAGCAGAGCTTTAGCATCATTACTCCAGTCACATGATCCTTCAGAAATCATTCTAATATTCTTATTTGCTGCTCAAAAAACATTTATTATTATGATGTTGAAAACAGCGGAGTAGATTTTTTCTAATAATTTCCAATATTGTTTAGTTTTAAATATTTATAATCAGCATATTAAAATGATTGCTGAAGGATCATGTGACACTGAAGACTGGAGTAGGCCTAATGATGCTGAAAATTTAGCTTTGATCACATGAATAAATTGTAAATAGTAAAAATATTTCAAAATGTTTCTGCTTTTGGTGCATTTTGGATCAAATAAATGCAGGCTTGGTGAGCAGAAGATAATTCTTTAAAAAACATAAAAAACTTTTGACTGGTATGTTAGCCTATAGTTTGAAGTAAAAAATATCATTTGCATATTTGAAATGCATTTTAAGCATTAGAAAGAGAAGATGAACATTTGAAATATGATCATGAAATCTTCAAACTCAAACTGTCTGTTTTGCTGTCATGTTTGTAACTGTGTTGTAGCATGCAACTTTTACATACTAAAATATAAAATAATTTCCCACCGTTTATGGTCATACACAAACTTTTTAAAAGACCACACTCTTTGCCTCTATCCACAGGCCAGAAGACCCTGCAGCACAAAGGGGATGTGCTTGAGACCCAGGTGATAGTGAACCCATCTCATGATTTGGTTTGTTCAGAGGTGAGTGAAGAAGTGCTATGTGCATATTTAATCAAATACATGGCTCAGAACTTCGCAAACAAGCATCATTTGCATATTTGAAATGCATTTTAAGCATTAGAAAGAGAAGATGAACATTTGAAATATGATCATGAAATCTTCAAACTCAAACTGTCTGTTTTGCTGTCATGTTTAAAGAACTTCTAAGCCTGAAAAGCAAGTGTCTAAGAAAGAACCTATTAAAGATGAGAAAAAGGAAGTTAGGAAGAAAGAGGAAAGGCCAGTGGCAAGTATGGCAAAGAAAGATGAGAACGTAGAGAAAAAGAAAGAACCCTTGAAAAAAGATATTGGTGCAAAGCCCAAGAAAGATATTAAACCCGAGTTGAAAAAAGAGATTAAGAAAGAGGTCAAACCAGAAGACAAAAAAACTACCAAAACTCTGGTGAAGGATGTTAAGAAAGCAGCTGGAAATTTGCCAGGTAATGCAGAGTCTAGAAAGCCAATGGGCAAGAATGGCTCACTAAAGAGAGACTTGACGGTCCCTAAAAAGGATTATTTAACCAAAGGGAAGCCAAAGCCAGACAAAAAGGAGCCTGACAATCTGAAACCCTCAAGTGCAGAGCAGTCAAAGACATCTACACCTGAGGACATTACTGCTCAGTTGGAAAAGTTGGGTATTGCAAATGAATATGGGCCATTGCAGGATGTTGAAGGCAACCCTTTGATCTCAAGAACTGAATGTGCCTCTGGGAACAATGACAAGCAGGTGAATGGCTCTACAACAGGTACTGATGAAAGTCCAGAGAAGTTTCGCAGTATGGATGGGGCCCCTGGCTCGAACAGTGCTATTGGACTTCCCTCCCCACTTTCAAAGACTTCAAAGAGTGAGAAAAGTGTTAATTTTGATATCACGCCAACAGAGCTTGATGGATGCCTCAAAGACGACGTCTGTACAAGCTCAGATGAAAAAACCCTTGAGTTAGTTTCCCCCACGGACTCTGGGAAGAACAGTTCAGGGCATTACCCACAATCTCCTGACAATTCTTCTCAGGTCTCTGGGGAAGATTGCAAGGTAGGCCTCAGGAACTCTGGTCTTGGTTTTGACGACAGTCAGCAAGTCTGCAAGAACTCAATGGCAGGTTGTTCAAGAAGCAATATAGAAAACAGCTCCATATCATCGCAAGATAGACAATCAAGCTTTCTCTCCTCAACTTCTTTTAAAGATACTCTACCCGATGGCTCTCCCAGCATCACTTCCTTTCCTGCAGAGGTTGGCTCTCCACACTCCACTGAAGTAGATGATTCCTTATCGGTTTCCTTTGAACAAGTGCCTGTTTGTCATTCACAGGAAGAGATGGGCAGCTTGGCATACACTAATGGACATTTAGCAGACCGTGACCCCAAAACAGATATGTCTTTACCTTTAAAAACATCTCATAATAGTTACCACACATATGACGAATCTGAGAATCACCTCTTTGGACCACAGATTGACATCCTTCCACATGATGTTGATCTATGTCTGGTTTCACCTTGTGAGTTTAAGCATCACAAATCTCCAGAAAACCAACAGGGACTCTCCTCGGAGGTTGCTGCCCCAAGTCCTAACCTCTCTCTGGAGCCCGGTAGACTGCCCTACCAGTGCAGTAGTAGTGATCATCAGTCTCTGGAAGGTCAGGAGACGACGCCCTCTGTCAGCGTCTCTCTCATCTCGGTTTCTGATTCTGATGTGCCACCAGCCACCGAAGAGTGTCCCTCCATTACTGAGGACTTGGACTCTGATGAGGACCCTAGTGACATCTTTCCACCCAACCACCCTCATGACCATCCTAGCAGCCATTCGGTACACCACAATTCACAGCATGTCACTGAAGACCCTCCACCTGCCCCCATGAAGGACTTACCACCACTGCCACCCCAGCCCGGTGCCTGCATGGCTGACCCAGAGGCTGATGGTCAGGGTAGATCCTCCAAGAATGTAACATCAAAGACCAAAAAAACAGCACCTGTGTCCACAAAGACTGCATCTGCAAACATCGTAATGCAGAGTGGGAAGACAAAGACTGGTGCTCCGGTGTCTGCCAGTGGAACTATTCGGCCAACGTCCAGTCTGGACACCAGACCTGCATCCCGCAATGCTATCAGCGGATCTAGACCAGTGCCTTCAAAGTCTTCATCCAGTAAGTGCTCATTGCTTCTTCTAGAAATATGACTTGTACATATCTTGGGGATCTGTTAGGATATTCGCCTAGTCAGTTAGTGAGACTTATTTTTAGAGATGATAAACTAAAGGGAATGAATTTAAAGGCACAATATCTCTGACGGGATTTTAACATGTTAACTGTAACCTTTAAATTTTCTAATAGGTTGCATCTCCAAAGCTATGTTTACACTGTCAGTCCATATCCAATTATTTGTGTATCTGCTTGAATTCTGATCTAAATGTCTGACTGTCCTCATTATGTATCGCAACTGTTCAGATGCGATTTGTGTGTCTTGTGACTCTGTTGCTTTTTACTGAATATCTGCATTGGTTTCTACGTAAATGACGGTGCATTGGTATGCCTACGCTAAAAAACAACAGCAACGGGGTTTGCAGTATAGATGTTGTATTGCAACATGAAAACATGTTGTAGTTTTTGCAGGATTATTACGTCTTGAGGCAGCAGGAGAAACGTAGGAAGCTGGAATGCACATTTTGTAGACCAGCGGTATTTGTAATTTTTCTCTCGACTTGCACTTCAAAACAACACAACCTTGTTTCTGCAAAGAGATTCTGCTTATTATCTGATGTGTTTACGTTTTACGTTGCATGAGAAAGTGAGATAAGCAAAAAGCTATGCAAATTTCAGTGAGCGGTCAGACTGAAACCGACTTCCAGAAATGTGATTTGAGTAGGATTTCAAACCACATATGAATGTAGCTTGAAACAGATTTTTTTTAAATTGTAGGCCTATTTCATGTGATGTTTTTGCCTTTCAAAATATGATCGGATTCCTATCGGATATGCACAAAAATTGGATTTGGACTGACAGTCTGAACAAGGCTTAAATTTATGCCCTTAAAAGGGCTAATGCTACAACCATCAGTTGTTACAATTTAGGTAAGACATCAACTGCCTTCAAGACAATCAATTTGGTCAATGCAAACCAGTGACCTGAACTCTGAGAATATATTGTCCATTTGTTAGTTCACTGGTGTTCATTGAACATCTTTAATAAGAATTCTAAAACTTGAATCAGACCAACCAGCTCCAGTGAATAGCGGAAATACATTTTATGAAGTGTTAAAAAAAAACAGAAAGGCCCAAAGCTTTCCATTTATATTGGAATGGATAAATGGAGGGAGATCAGTAAATCTGCTTTGAAGTCCAAATGTGCATAGTGTTATTGCTTTCCTTTGCAGGTTCTGTCGCTGCAAATTCAAGTTCAGTACCCATCTGTTTGGACTTGGCATATTTGCCCTCTGGCTCAGCAGCTTCCACTGTCGATGTGGAGTTTTTCCGGCGTCTCCGCTCATCCTGCTATATAATTAGTGGAGATGAGCCGCACAAGGAGACAGTCATGAGATCTATTCTCGACTCTCTTTTAGAGGGCAAAGCATCCTGGCCAGATGTTCAGGTAAGTAGATGTTTTATTTATTTATATCACCTTTCCCAAGCTCAGTAGAACATAACAAGTGTACATGCCCTATGTAGAACCTTCTGAATAATCCATAGTATTGTTTATCCAATTTTAAAGGAATACTTCAACGTTTACTCACACTCAACACGTCAGATCTCTATTGAGGTTGAAATTCACACAAACGACAGAGAGTTACTTGACCAGTTCACTGATTAATAGTTGTTTAATAGCTTTTCTGTTCACCTACAGGTGACTTTGATCCCCACGTTTGATTCGCTGGCTATGCACCGCTGGTACCAGGAGACCCACGAACGGCAGAGAGATCTAGCGATCACGGTACTTGGGAGCAACAGCACCGTAGCCATGCAGGACGAGACCTTCCCAGCATGCAAAGTGGAGTTTTAAAGACACCCGAAGAATCACACCCCTGCCTGTCTCTAGAGCACTTCTGTTCACTTTCAAAATGTTGTCTCTCAGTTTCTCACGTTTTATCTTGAGCAGCAGGACGAAGCAATTCAGTTCCATTCATCAGGATTTACTTATCTGTAATGTTAACACTTCTACACATCTACACTTGCTGCTTATTGAAATGTTAGTCTACTCTGTTCACACAGAATCCTATGTTGCCATTTATTTTCTTTATGGCTATTTTTAGCAGTTTTACACTTGTCCATGTGATTTTATTCATTGCATCTTGTTGATTATCTAGCATCAAGTTTCATCTGAACAGTTTACCATATCTTATGGTCCTACATTACTTATACATTTTGCACAGTTTTGATGCCATTTGGAAAACTATGGCAGAATAGAGTCAGACATGCAGGTTAACACTTGATATTTTTATAAATGGCAGATGTATTCCAGTGTTTCACTGTACAGATCCTGCACTCCTTAGTATAATTTTTTTTTTTGGTCTGTCAGTGAGACCTTTAGCAAGTTTGTTTTCTTCTAGAGGGAGAATGAGGGCAATTAAAATATTATGTTTTGTTTACCAGAACTGCACCGCCTTTGTCAATACATGAACAGACACAGCTATACTGGCTAGATAAACACTTCTCTAGTACAGTAATTTGTACCAAATGCATTTCCAGATTAAAACATTCAGTGGAAAGTGTGGTTTCGCAGTGTAAGCAAGATAAAATTTTAGTGCATCAAATGACTTGTGTGTGAACACTGTAGCAAAGTTAAGTATTTTTTGTGAAGCGTATATGAAAATGTATGTAGTGAAAGCCAAGAAACATTTTAATTCTGCATTTATTAAGAGTGGAGAATATTATAGTCTTTGCGTTTTTTGTCCCACTTACTTGGCTGCTTTTGGTGGAGACATATGTGTACAAAGCTTGAATGCCTTAATGCTCTTGCCATCATCGACAAACACTAAAGCAGCATATCATTCATGACACTTAATTTGAGTTATGAATACTTTTTGCTGATCACCTTGCTTTTCTGATTTTTATTGAATGTCATTTAGACAAGCTCAACCAATGTGTACGTTGTCACAGCACTGCTAACCTTTCTGAGAAATAAAATGTTTCATTGTGATCAGGTGGAGACATTTCCATAAAAACATTATCTTATTTGTTTGGACTTTTATAAAGCCAATGGAAAAAGTGAATGCTTTACCTTTTCAAAATTGCACTTTTATTTTATTGTATTTTTTTCTGAGCTGATAAAATTGTTTTTCTGAGGTACAAGTATTGTTAAACTATTTTCTTTTCTTTTCTTTTTTTTTTTACATTTCCCTTACAGGGATAAGCCAGCCAAAAAAGAAAACAAATATCATATCATAGCAAGTGTAGTAAATGTCACTAACAGGCTTAAATGTTTCAGTACTGAATTCCATAAATGTAAGCATATTTTGAAATGTTAAATAAAATTTGTAAATTATGAATGGAAGTACCGTGTTTTTTTTCCATTTCTTTTTCCTTTCTGCAATGGTGTAAGGGCTATGAAAATCATCCAGAAAACTGCACATGTCTTACAGTATGCGTTACTTTATTTTTTGCTGTCATACAAATTATCTTAAAGGGGTCATATGATGCTTTTTTTAAAGATCATTATTTTGTGTATTTGGTGTAACAGAATATGTTGACATGCTTTAATGTTCAAAAAACACATAATTTTTCAAATACTGTACATTATTGTAGGTCCTCTATGCCCCGCCTCTCTCAAACGCTTAGTTTTCTACAAAGTCCCTCCTTCCGACAAGCGCAGTCTGCTCTGATTGGCCGGCTGACCCAGTGCATTGTGATTGGCCGAACACCGCAAGCACTCGTCGGAAATGTAACGCCCCTTACCATAATCACGAGCTTCATCTTTCAAAATAAAATGTAAAGACAGAGCCCGAAAGGGGAACAAAGTCACGTGACAGACACGGTGATGAAACTGGTGTGTGTTTGCAGTACACAAGCCACGGTTAAGACAGCTGACTCCACTGTGATGTGGCCCTGTCTCTCTCTCTCTCTCTTCTGGTGTGACTGTTGAGCGTGATAGTGATGGGAAGTTCGGATCATTTTACCGACTCGGACCTTTGAGTCTCGTTCAGCAAAATGAACGAATCTTTTTTCGAGTTATTTCGTTCATTTTAGCAAAATACAATTAAAATGTTATGTGCTACTTCCCTAACACGTCTACTACTTACGCAAACGTTGATCACACTACAAACAATACAAAACTGC